>NC_056747.1:632493204-632580704 GCF_019279795.1 Protopterus annectens
TGGAGAAGGATGCTGAGGGAGGGTGAGAAGTCTTTTAGTAGTCTCCTACAAAAAAGGGGACTTCAATCTCGGAGAAACCAGCTCCAGAGAGAAGCATGGAGAACGGATCTGAGGAGATCTGCTTGGGAGTGTAATTGGATGCCAGATCCGAAACCTGTTTAGCCTTGGTGGTAGTAGGGTCCAACAAGGTCAGATCAGAGACCTTTTTATTTTAGATGGCAGCTCTGAGCTTCGAGCCAAAGAAGGAGATTAGAAAATGGAGCATTTCTTAGACTCCTTGGACTCCAAAGTTTTCTGACATCTCAAGGGGGTTTGAGCCCCTGAAGTAGAAGAAACTGCAGATTAAGAAGCAGGCAACATACCCTTCAGAATCAATTTATTATGCCTATCACTTATAGCCCTGGCACTGAAACTGCACAGATTTCAAAAGAAATCTGAAGGTAAGTCGGGCCTAAACAATACACGCATTCCCTATGGGCATCAGAATTGGGCATCTTATGCCCACAAAAAGTGCATTTCTTAAAACTGGTAGGTTTGTTTGCCATACGGAAAAGACTCTGGAACAAACTACCAAAAAACACAAAAACTATATAGAAATTTTTTTTTTTTTTTTTTTTTTTTTTAGGAGAAAGAAAAAGGGAAAAATACCAACAATGGTATGAGTGACCTACCCCAGGAGAGGTAAGAAAAGGGAAAGGCTACCAACAATGGTAGAAAGAAGTCCACATCAGTAGTCAGAAAAGTCCTAACGGAACTTTATACTAACTCTATCGGTAAAGAGAGGAAGAGAGTAAAGAAAGGAGAGCTTTAATAACAGAAACTTCAAAAATATACCACTCGCAACAAACTCCCAGCTTGAGAGTATGAAAATCCCAACCAATTGCTACAGCAGCAAATGAGGTCTAGGGTAAATCACTGATCAGGAGCATATAAAGGGAGGAGATCGAGAGCGGGATCACAGACTGTAATAATAAGTGGCCGAATCGGATATGAAGATCGGATCCAAACCTATCCTTCGAGGAACGAATGAAAATTACATCAGATCTTGAGAAATGTAGCTATCCTGAGCACCTATATGGACCAATGTAGTCAGCTATTTCTCTCACACTTCAGCCAAATAAGGAATTACTTGGTTCCTTATCTACAATAAACACATCAGATGGTGGGCAGATTTATTGGTGTTAGGTATGGAAATACTTAGTGGGTACCAGACAATTTCTTACAGTCATATGATGCTGGGTTTGTGAAGAAAGTTCAGGAATTTTGTGATAGTCTACTTTAACAAAGAATCTTTACAGTATTTGTGACTGCTGCTGTGCATTAGCAGAAAAAATGATGAAAAAGCACACATCAACATGAAAAATAGGAATTAAGTCAGAGAATACCACAGTACATGGGCTACATGGGCCTGTCACAGAAGATTCTGCAAAGGAGTGAAAGGCAGTAAAAAGATGGGGAAGACTGGATGATAGAGAAACTGAAGAGTAATAAATCAGTAAGAAGCTTGCAGGATGAATTAAGTAATTTTTAATTTTAAGTTTATAGTAGATAATACATGCAAGGCTTGTGTGTTAAAAAAAAGAGAGCAGCGGTAATGGCTGCTGTGTTTGATGCTGACTGGGTGCAAAGAAAGCGTCAAAGGGAATGGGTGCTTTGTTGTGTACTGATAAGAGTAAAGGCATGTGTGGCAGTAATGGTCTGTTGAGCCTTAATGGAGAAAAAGGGTTGATCAAGGAGGTTACTGATACTTAGCTACCACACCAAAGGGCTGCATACATGTATGGATTGTTTGAAGAAGGCTACAAAGCCACAAGGCACCTTCTTTGGGCTACAGAAGTTATGGCAAGAGTTTAGGTAGTAACAGAAGTGTTTCAAGGTTTTCAGTAAAGGAAATAACGGGGCAGGCAGCTGATGATAGTGCTATGTTGTTTACACCAACAAGGGTGTCAAGAAGGAAATGGAAACATGAGGTAATTTAGCTTAATGAATATGGTTATAAAATGTTAGAAAAAGACGTCATGTACTCACCATAACGTTCCATCTGGGTAGTTAGACTTCATTTGTCAGCAACCTGTGGGTTTCGGATCCGAAACAGCAGCTTTCCAAGCTAAAGATCCCAGCTCCAAGCTCCTCCTCCTTACCCATACTACACTGCAACCTCCTTCCAACCTTCAGATCGAGTTTGCCACCCACAGCGTGACACACATCAACCCAAGAGACAATCTGACCTGAATACATAAACTAGGCTCACCAGACCCAGAACACTGAGCCCAAAAACAGACATAATCTGACCTGAAACTAGGCTCACCAGACCCAGAACACTGAGCCCAAAAACAGATGTAAACCACCAAGGTCAGGGGGAAGGAGGGAGGGAAGGTTGCTGACAAATGAAGTCGAACTACTCAGATACAACGTTATGGTGAGTACATAACTTCTTTATCTGAAGTAGTTAACTTCATTTGGCCATCAACCTGTGGGACAGAGTCCCCAGCTACCAAAAGCCTTGGGAGACCCTTAAGGAAGGATATTCCAGAGCACTGCAAAACCAAAAGATGCCCTTCCTCTAGACACCATGTCCAACTTATAATGAGTAATAAAAGTGTGAGAAGAAGCCCAGGCAGCCACTGAACAAATGTCATCCAGGGAAACTCTGGACCAAAATGCAGCAGAATTAGCCATAGAATGAGTAGAATGAGCAAGAATCCTGGCTGGTTCTGGTAATCCATGTTCCTTATATGCCTGTAAAATACAAAGAGAGATCCATCTAGCAAGAGTGACCTTTGAAACTGGTTTCCCCAAAAAGGAAAAGGAAAATAATCTGGTTCCACACAGCAGTGAAAATCAATATGTCCTTTATTGTAGTAGGTAAGCGCTTTCTCGGAATAATATCCGTTTCATCAGACCAACAAAGATAGAATAGCAGTTACATTTTTAAACACTAAAACATCCAATCAAAAATCAGATAAAATGTGCATCATAGCTAAAAGCCATCTGATAAAATACATCTGTAGAATATATAGATTGTTAAAAAATTGAATAAAACAGACTAAATGAACAATATGTACTTAAAACTGGTAACAAATACAATAGTAAAAAATAATAAAAGATGGACTATTGAAATATATATGATAAAATATTAAAAGAGAGAGCAATGCTTTAATGGCCGTGCTTTAAGGAAGGGTTTCAGGGAAACTCTGTTGTTTAAACCAGGAGGTTTATCAGCTTGAAAGCGCAAAATCCATTTCTTTTCACTAGATTCTGTTCTATTATTTATTCCTGATAGAATACTTGAACACCTTAGGGATATCAGGAATGTTAAAGAAACCAGCGCACTATCACTACATATAGCTAAAGAGGGTAAAGAACATAAATTTAGCTTTATGGTACTAGAGATTCTGCACAGTACCAAGAGAGGAGGTGACAAATAATAGAACAGAATCTAGTGAACAGAAATGGATTTTGCGCTTTTAAGCTGATAAACCTCCTGATTTAAACAACAGAGTTTCCCCTGAAACCCTTCCTTAAAGCACGGCCATTAAAGCACTGATCTCTCTTTTAATATTTTATGATATATGTATCAATAGTCCATCTTTTATTATTTTTTACTATTGTATTTGTTACCAGTTTTAAGTACATATTGTTAATTTAGCTTGTTTTATTCAATTTTTTAACGATCTATACATTCTACAGATGTATTTTATCACATGGCTCTTAGCTATGATGCACATTTTATCTGATTTTTGATTGGATGTTTTAGTGTTTAAAAATGTAAGTGCTATTCTACCTTTGTTGGTCTGATGAAGTGGATGTTATTCCGAGAAAGCGCTTACCTACTACAATAAAGGACATATTGATTTTCACTGCTGTGTGGAACCAGATTATTTTTCTTTTTCTTGTATTCTCTGGTTTTTGCATCTGATTCCTTATTTGGTTCAAGGACTGTTTTTGTTTGGTATATTTCTCCAAAAAGGGTTTGACAAAAGAAAACAAAAAGCTGATCAGACTTACGGAAGGGTTTATACCTA
Organism: Protopterus annectens; assembly: GCF_019279795.1. Lineage (NCBI taxonomy): Eukaryota > Metazoa > Chordata > Ceratodontiformes > Protopteridae > Protopterus > Protopterus annectens. The sequence goes on from NC_056747.1 coordinate 632,497,230, forward strand.
TGTAAGTAAAAGCATAACTGTCTGTGAACGTCCAGCAAATGAAGTTTGTATTCCTCTTTATATTGGAAGTTAGGAAGAATACTGGGAGATTAACAGACTGATTAATGTTTGCCTCCGAAGTGACTTTAGGAAGGAAAGAAGGGTTAGTCCTGAGAGACACCCTATCCTTATGAAAAACTAAGTACGGGGGTTTCATACATAAGGCTTGAAGCTCCAACACTGTTCTGGCTGAGGTGGTTCGAATGTACGTGCAACTAAGGTCTGAAGAACCAAGGTCAAATCCCATGGAGGAGAAGGATGCTTAATAGGAGGTCTCAGTAAAAAAGTACCTTTGATAAAGGTTTTACAAATTCTGGCAGCAGCTAGAGAACCTTAATTTTCTCCTACATGAAAATGGGATACAGCCGCCAGCTGGACTTTCACCATGGAAGAGCTGGCCTCCTGCCGGGCAACTGATAATAATTCTAATACCGCTGGAACAGGAGCGATAAAGGGATCCAAATTTCTCTGAGAAGCCCAAATGGAAAAACACTTCCATTTACTACGGTACACCTTCCTGGTAGAGGATTTGTGTGCCAACACCAGAATGGACTTAACAGGGGAAGAGAGACCGGGAGTCCTGGCAATTGATGGAACTGGAGCAATCAAGCAGTAAGCTTGAGGCTGTCCAGATTTAGGGGAGGAATTCCCAAGAGATGACGAATGAGATCCTGAATGGAATCCAATATCCTGGGCGGAGCTACTAGATGAGACCGTAGGCAGTGAAACCAAATCTGACAAGGCCAGAATGGGGCTATGACGATAATCCTGCTCCCCAACCACTGAGCTTTCTGTAAGAATTTTATCATGAGAGGAAGCGGGGGGTAGACATAAAGAAGACCAGGTGGCCAAGCATGGACAAGAGCGTCTCTGGGGCTTTCACCCCGCGGGGGAATCATTGCGAAAAATTCACTGCACTTCACGTTGGGACGGCAATGCAAAGAGATTGCAGCAAGGCTGACTCCACTTGAGGAAGATCTGTTCCACTGCATAAGGTTTCAGAGACCACTCATAAGCCAAAAGGATAGTCCTGCTCAGTTTGTCTGCCAAAATGTTGGACCGACCCAGAATGTGTGTTGCTATCAGAAAATGGTTGGTGGAGATCGGCCATTCCCACACCTCTCGACAAAGTTGGTAAACCTGGTTCTCCCCTATTTGTTGATATACCAGACCACTGACATATTGTCTGACTGAATCGCAATAGTTCCCAGAGGAAGAGAAGCATGAAGGGCCTGCAACGTTAAAAGGACCGCCCTCATCTCCAGAACATTGATATGCACAACGGTCTCGTTTGGGGTCCACTTGCCTTGGACAGTCCTGCCCAAGCAATGCCCCCCACCCTAGATGGGAGGCGTCCGTGGTCGCTGTGGCTTGAGGCGGAGGTGTAACAAAGGGGCGCCCTTCTTGCAGATCCTGGAATTGAAGCCACCACATGAGAGAAGCTTTGCATACCTTGCTTAGAGGAATCGGAAGTCTAGGAGGCTGGTATAACAGAGACCACTGAACTTGTAACGTCCACTGTAACACTCTCATATGCAGACGTGCACAGGGAACCAGATTTATGGCTGCTGCCATGGCCCCTAAGGCTCTCAGGACTAACTCTGCTGGGGGTGAAGAAGTCTGAAGAAGTGCCGAGACATGAAGGGTCAGGTTCCGAAGTCTGCCTGGAGTCAAAAATTTCCTGGCCTGAAGAGAATCTATTCTCGCCCCTTTGAAGTCCAGAATCTGAAGAGGCTGAAGAGAGGACTTTGTAAGGTTTATTGTAATACCCAGTAGAGTTGATAACTGAAGGAAGGAATTTCTGGCTTGCATAAGTTGATGCCTGGAGGGGGCGGTAAGGAGCCAATCATCCAGGTACGGGAAGATCTGAATGCCCTGAAGCCTCAAGGTGGGCCGGTACAACTGCCATGACCTTGATAAACACCCTGGGGGCTGTGGTGCGACCGAAGGGTAGGACCCTGAACTGGTAGTGTGATTGGCTCCTAGCCGAAAGTGGAGAAACCTCCTGGATTGCCTGTCCATCAGGATATGGTAGTACGCATCCTTGAGGTCTACCGAGCACATCCAGTCTTCCTCCTGTAAGAACGGCAGGATGGATTGTAATGTGACCATCCAGAACTTCTTCTTGTCAATGGACAGGTTCATCGTGGACAGGTCGAGAATCAGCCTCATGTCCCCCATCTTTTTTGGCACCAAAAAGAACCTGGAATAGATGCCTGATCCAGACTGGTCTGGGGGAACCAGCTGGATTGCTCTTTTTCCTAGCAGCTTTTCTATTTCCAAAACTGCCACCTCCCTTTGAGCAGGTGGGACGTCCGGGAGGTGCCTTGGGGTATAGGGATTATTCATGAAGGGAATGAAATAACCTCTGGATATTATTTGAAGAAACCCCGCGGTCTGATGTTATGGACTCTCATTGAGCTAGGTGCTTCAAAAAACACACCCCGACTGCCTCCAGAGTGGAGCTGTCGGGCAACCCCTCAGGGCTGCTGCGCGGGTCGATCCGAACAAGGTTCCCGTGACCCGAAGTTCTTCTGTCTCCCTCTGCCTCTGGGCCGGCGTCCACCTTGCCCCCCTCCTGCCTCTAGGGGAAAAGGAGTCTGGAGCATCCTGGGAGTGCTGAGACTTCTGGAACCACAACTTCTTCTGTCCTCGCTGGTTCCTGGAAAAGGACCTTTGAGGGTTGGAGAAGCAGATCCCGAGGGCCGACAGCGTCTTCCTGTCCTTCTCACTCTGGACTAGCATGTTTCTGATGGTCTTCCCGAACAGGGTCGAACCGTCAAAAGGGGCTTTCGCGAAGGACGCCTTGAAAGGTTCCAAAAAATCGCAAAGCCAGAACCAGGTATGACACCTCATGGCAACACCGGACCCAGCCGCACTAGCGGCTCCTTTGGTGGCGTGAGAGAGTAAACGCATGGACGTATTAGTAACCGACTTAAGAGTGGCCATACGAGCCGAGAATGAATGTTTATCCTCGGCTGAAATGGACTCCGGGCAAGACTCCGTGTACTCCTTCATGAGGTCACACTGAAGTTTAATCACGTGGGCCATATAGTTCAGCGGCCTTATGGCAAAGGTAGTTGAAGCATACGTCCGCTTTCCAATAGGATCCATCTCCCTAGACTCCTTGTCTGGAGGATGGACTGAGGAACTTTCCTGGGCCAGTTCCTTTTTGGTGGCCACCGCCACCACCATGGCATCAACTGGGGAACCCTTACTCCATGTAGGCTTGTCAGTAGGAGGGCTCAACACTTTATCTGGCCGTGTTGGTATTGGCTCTGCAGTGTCCAATTCCTTCCAAGCTCTGGTGGTAATGAGGTCCACCAGAGGATCAGCCAAGGGGGGACGCCCAAGAGATAGATGGGCCTGCGTCGAACGCCTCCAGGAATACCGACTCGTCCGAGGAAGGCTTTTGGGCGGACCAGCCTCGCCTCTGGTGGAGAATTTCCATTATGTCTCCAAAGAAGATGTCTTCAGGGGGCGATCATGGGGAGCCTTCCCCTTCCTCCAAGTCGATATCAGTGAGGGACGCGGGGGAGTCCATGTGCCTCCTCTTGCACTGGCATTTGTGAGGGACCCCCTCAGGAGGACTCTCTGGGTAGGGCTCACAAACAGTTTTATATTCCTCGAGGAGAACTGTCTGGGGCGTATCAGACACAGGCTGTCCCTGGAAGGACTGGATGACAGAAGACATGCTCAATTGCGAGGCAGCAGGGGCAGACTCCGAGGAAAGACTGAGAGGTCTCAATCCTCCTGAGTAAACCCTCTCCACAACGTCGAAGGCCGAAAGGAAACCGGCTTCCCAGAAACTGGTGGAATGAGTAGCCATGCCCCTTGGATCTGACGAGGGGATCGGAGCCGAGCCCAGCAAACAGCCAGACCCAGAGGGAACGGAGCCAACGACACACTCATCACCTCAAATCCGATGCTGAGATCTCGGCTCCGGGAGCTCGGATCCGACAAACTCGAGGGCATGGCCGGTGTCGAGGTTAGAGGAACCATCTGCGCCAACCCCCTGACTCTGGGGCTCCTCGGATCCAGGGACTCCGAAACCCGGGGATGGATCGGAGAAGGAGCTATCGGGGTGAACATCGGAGCTGAACTCCCTGCTCCGGCGGAAGGGGGAGCCAGCAACACTCCCATCTGCAATTGAGTCTACAAGAACCTTCTCATCATCCGGTCCATGTCAGCTTCAGAGAGGCTTCTCGTGGATCTGGAGGACGCCACCGACACCGGCCGGGAGGGCTGACGCGAGGACAACCTCAAAGCTGGCCGAGCCTCCTCCTCCGGCTCCAGGGAGAATCTTAGAGAACGGAGCCAAGGGGAAGACAGCCTAGGAACTTTATCTGGTGTGGAGACCAATTTCGCAAGGGGAGCTGACGGATCCAAGTCCACTGGTCTCTTGTGACCCCTCTCGTTGTCTCTATCTCTCTCCTTTTCTCTTTCACTGTCTTTTTCTTTGTGCTTCTCCTTCCTGGTCTCTCTATTGCCCTCTTTTGAAGTGGGAGTGGGAGTGGGAGTCCCAGACAGGGGAGGAGGACCAGAAGCTTGTACAGCCACAGCCGTGGCTGAAGAAGAGGAAGAAGAAGCTGACGATTCCACTGGGAGAAGACCAGTCAGAATCAACTTGGCCCTGCGATCCGCAGAGCCCAAGGGTTAAAGGCTGCACAAATCTTGCAGTCTGATGTAAGGTGAGGAACCCTAAAACACACCACGCATAGAGTGTGACCATCGGCCGGCGACAGCTTATGGTCACACACTCTGCATTTAGAAAAGGTCGGCTTCTGGGAGTCCGACATAGCCACCCTACAACAAGCAAAGGCTAACTAGTAACCTATAAAATGCACACGCATACACACAACAAGGGTGGGAAGGGGAGGCCTACACTAAGATAAAGTTTACAACTCTAAACTTTCGCTTTTTCTTTTTTTTTTTTTGCGGTAAAACCGAGGGAGAACAAAGGGAAAAAAACAAAAACACTTACACACACACTTAAAAAGCGCACAGCTAAAACTAGATCAAAAATCCCACTCTGCCTGCCTGGAGCTCAGAGATCAGGTCTTGGCGAAGCCATGGCAAATGAGATCTGAGGGTTGTAAGGAGGCTGCAGTGTAATATGGGTAAGAAGGAGGAGCTTGGAGCTCGGATTTTAGCTTAGAAAGCTGCCAGCTCGGATCCATATCGGATCCGAAACCCACAGGTTGATGACCAAATGAAGTTAACTACTTTAGATCACATGGTTTAGAGACCTTGGTGAGTATTGGAAGTAAAAGGCTTTGTGTCAGGGTAGTGTAGTAAAATGTAGCTCTATATATGTATATCTACCGCAAATATGTTTTCACTTGAAAAATATAGGAAAATGGAAAGCAAAGTACTGGTACTTGGGCAGGGAAGTCTTCTGATTAGTTAGCTTGGGAGGCCATGTGGAAAAACACATTACAGTTTGGAGGTTCAAGATCTAATATGTATGGTGTTAGAAACTCTTATCCTTTGGGGCAGTGAATAGTGATGTGACTGAATCCCAGTTTCATATGTCTACAAGAAAGTTTTGAAGGTCTCTCTTCAATCCTGTGATGTTTCAAAGCTGTTTGTTGGCTTGCCAGGAAAGTGGCAGTAGTATTGCTAGAATCTGAGAGGTGCCAAAATGCTAATGCTATAATGATGATGGCTTTAAATACTGAATGTAGATGGGTCTTCTGTTAAGAGTAGGAGTTTTTTTTAAGGGAGGTTACAAGGTAAAAAGTATTTTGCTTTGGTTTAGACAAGCCAACATGGGAGTAGAAGGTTCATAGGTTCATAGGTTGGTACTAGGCTATCAGCCCTAGGGCCTATACAAGCCTAGCCATAACAATTCCCTGGCTATTTCTTCCCACATTATTTACTTTCCTGGACCCCTGTCTAGCAGGGCGACTGACGTGATCCCTGGGGTGAATTTCCTTTCTCCCATCCAATCGTTAAGGTTCCTCTTGAAGAGGTCCAAAGAGGCACTCTGCTTGACATGTATGGGCAATCTATTCCAGAGTGTGGGGAGACTCTGGGTCAGGAACCTATCCCTCCAGCATGTTTTGTTTATTGTGATGACAAGGTTTAGATCCCTGGTGGTTTTATAGATAAAAATTGTGATGGTTAGGTTGGTAGATGTGTTTTTCTTCAGCTTTAACTCTAGTGGTGTTTTTGAGAGAGAAGCTGGAGGTGGAACTCAGGAATACTAGAATTTTGGGTGGGAGGATGGCATAATGGTTAAGGTGTTTATCTTGCAGACACAAGGTGCAGGGTTTGATTCTCACATGGGGTAATTGGCTAGGCTTAAAATGGCCCACAAGGGCAGTTAGCCTAGTACTAATCTATGAACCTATGAACCTAAAAGGCAGGAGACAGTCAAAGCTAAATGTTTTCCTTCATTATATCTCAGATGGAATTTAGGTTATTGGACATAAGTTTTCAGTTAATCAGTGATATTCAGATGAATCGGATAAGAGTACAGTGCATCAGTTAAAAGGAGAAACAGAATGGAATGGAATCATAAATCCGTTGCTTTGGTCAGGATTTAATTCTTGTAATGCCTGTCTGCACTGGCTTTCTGGGAACACGGATGCAGATCAAGCCTTAAGATGACTGAGAAGAATAATGATGCCCATTCTTTTAGTACAGTTGCTGGGCTCTGGCAAAAAATGAAACATTCTGAAGTATCTGCAGATATTCTGACTGTGGCATTATTTATTTATTTTTCTTTTTACATGTTCGTTTGGAATTAATAGGGACCACTTTCAAAAACCAAGTGCAGGAAAGGTTTAATTTGTAAGAAGGGTGTAGGTCAGATGCCTGAGACTCAAAGTTTTTGTATTTTGCTATATATGTTTGCAAACTGTTATTTAACAGATGAAAAGTCACTAAATGGAAATGTGATGCTAATCAAAACATTGCAGACAGTATCTGAGAAGGGTAGAGTTTGAGGTTAAATATCATGCATATAACTTTAGCCCTCCGTATCTTTTGTGAGCGACTAGATACAAAATTTCTTGCGGCATATAATTATAAACAGTTTTGCAGCAATTACATTTTTAGTTGTAATGTCTTTATAAAACAGGCTTTGTTTGGTAAAGCATGGGTGGAGGTTCACCGGAAGAATGCAAACAAATAGGATTTCTTCCCAAACTGAAAGGAAGGTGAGGGAACTGCTTCTGTTCCTTTTGATTTTACTTCTGGTTTATGTATTTTATTAATTTATTAATAACTTAGAAACTGAGCTGGTCATTCAACCCTTTTCAGCCACAACCCAAGCTTGTAGAGCAGAGAAACAGTTGTTTGTTCACAAGTGCACATTTACAAATACAAAATGCAGTTCAGAGAGTATACATACAAAAATCTGTATGAAGAACACTGGTTAACATACAGTACATATGGAAAACTGTGAAAGCAGTCTTAAATTGCGAGATTAACACACAGTAACATTTATATTATTGAAAGATCAGTACTGAGTAGCCAAGTGCTCTGGATTGTGCGGAATGCTCCGCATTTGCGATCGATTAAGCTCACTGTTCCACTGTTCTGCAATGAGCAGCCATTGCTCAGCTTTGTGACTTTTGACTGGCTTGTATATCACAGTTACAGCCAAACGGCATCGCAATATACAAGCCAGTCAAGTCATTTACATCTTTAAGCAAGTGAACTTTTTTTTGCCAGACAATGCAGTTCTCCCTCCCCTTACGTGCTCAGTACTGCCCTCCCTGCTGCTTTCGTTCAATTCAGGAAAACCTGTGCTCTGATGACTAAGGGAACACCCCTTTTTTACTGCATACTCAGATGTCCGTGGACTAGTTTTATTGGATGTGAGCAGGCATCTTAGACTAATGAGCGTAATCTCAACATTTGCTTCTAAGAAATGGAAGCAGCGTTAACAAAATCAGCGGACCCGTTGTAGATTTACTGAAGCCACTAAGGTTTGGTTCTTCACAGCTATCCTGAGTGAAATATAGGTTTGCGTACTACAAATCTCAGCATGTTTGTCTTATTTTCACAGGGAGGCTTGAATGGTTTGAATGATGAACCTATGGCAGAAAGCAGGATGCACTATCAGAGCAAACACTTGTGGTGGGAAATCATGCAGGTAGATTTAATGTAGTCAGGACCCCCCCCCATCATTCTTTAAAATGAGGTAATGTAATCAGCTTATACTCTTACAAACTCAGTGAATTTCTTGTTGTAGACAGAAGGGGGAGTGGGATTTGCATTTTAAAGGGACAGAAGTAGTAGCCCCAGTAATTGGGAATCTTAACTCCACTAAAGACACTTACCCATCTGTCTTACCAGTCACAGGGAGTGATGTACAAGAATTGGCCACCTTCACGTGTTTTGAATAAATATCTCAAAATACGAAAACATGCTCTGGCTGAGACTGGGAAACTCTTTGAGCAGGGTGGTCCTTTGCCATAGGGTCTGCCGTTGCCTAAAACAATTGAATTATTTCGAGCTGCCTTTTTAACTGGGGAAAATGTGGAGGGGTTGGAAAAGCAGGTGCTGAACAGAATTTTTTTAATAATTGCATTTGAATACCTTTATGTAACTATCTGCTACTGAGTATATTGCATTTTATCAATGGTTTCTGCTGACATTGTTTTATTTGACGTGTGTCCTATTGAATTTAAAAAATATACAGTATTCACTCAGTACTTCTGGCAGAAAGCCCACTTCAACAAGGTCCCATGGAAAAGGTGCGTTTTCGCGCAGTGCGAAAATAGGGTGTTCCACATTTTGACTGTTTGTCACACATGCTAGGGTCTGTGTTCCACATTGGCCTCTTAAGAGGTTGAGACCTATGGATCAGTAGTCAACAACAGAAGATATCTTAACTTCAGGTCCTTTTGATTTTTCTTCTTGCTAATTTTGCTTTATACATTTTATGTCATTGTTCTTTTGATTTTACTTCTTACTAATTTAGCTTTACATTAAAATATCAAATACCCAATTCTTTGGTAGAAAAAGGAACCATTGCGTTGCAATACAGGAAGAATTAGATGGTTCAAGAAGAACCTTGATGGAAGACATCACAGTCAGAGACTACATTCTGGAAATTAAGAGATAGATGGGTAATTTCTTGAATAATGTAGTGTTACATGAGATTTATCTGGCGTGATATTTTTGAAAAAAGAACTCTTCTTATGGGAGGGGAACACACTGAGATGGGGAAATGACAGTGTGGATGTTAGTTTTGCATTTGCACAGTATGCCTGGTTGGGTTGGTGACAAGTTTAGATGGAGGTTACTAGAAGTAAACAGTGGGTGGAAGCTGTATCAATGCAGTAGGATTTCAAAAGCAGAAAGACAGAAAAGGAAGTGATGGGGTGAATATGTGTCAGAAGAAAAAGAGGGACTGCAAGGAAAACAGGACCAGACCATTAAAGATGGAAGAAAAGTTAAGGTTTGAGGAAAAGAGGAAAATGGACTCGTGAAGGGGATACATCACATGGCATCTGGTGAAATACCATGTGGGGCAAATAAAAGTAATTGTAAAGATTTTCCAAATGCAGTTAAAAAAATAGGTGTACGATATAACAAAGGTGTTTACAGCAGACAAAATTTTCTCAGATTACAGAATAAAGGGTATAAGCAGCATGCCAGAATGATGGTGACGCAAGACTTAAGTGGAAGTGTCATTTAACTATTATGGATTTGAAAATCATGTTATTCCACCTCACAATTAACTTTCATGAAGAAAACAAATGGAATGATTACAGCAAATAAAAGGAAAGACAAAAAAGTCAAAATAATACCTACACTGACCTTTTGCAGTTTCAGCTGTAACTATAAAATGTTTGTGGAATGAGGGATGAAAGGTGAATGTAATACTGAAAAGGTGACTAAATGGCTTGTAAGTAGTTTCTTGTTTCAAGGGGCTATAGGTTGTTTGTCTTTCGGCTTTTTCCCCAGTAAATGATCTTATATGTGGCCATCCAATGAAATGTTTCATTTTTAGGGCAGGGAACATGAAAGAAATGACTGTAATTTAAAATGCAATTTTATGTAAAGACAATAATGTTAAGGGAATATTAAAATTCAGTGTGAAATTTAGAAAATGGTTGTATTTAAGAAAAAAAATGTTCATCTTCAGAATGAAATGTAAAAGCAAATACTGAAGTACAGATATGCTGAATGAGGTACAAAATAAAAAAAACAGTATTCTCACTCAGCTTACAGAGCAAGATAGAGGAATGCAAGCTGTTTTGCATACACTGTAAGACCATTCTGATTCAGAGACCCCTCTCACAGCCTAAAACCACCATTGTGTGTTTTAGGCACTGAGATTTAGAACACCACATTCTAACATGGTAGTCCATGGAATGGTCTTTGCAAATAACCTTTGCAAACAAGCTGCGCAGTTAGAAGACTTGTATACTATAGGATTCAAAGATGCCAAAACTAACAAATGTGGGGCAAATAAGGGATCCAAAGGAATAAGTATGAGTAACATTCTTGGCAGTTAGCACAGAGGACTAAAGCTAAGAGCTGTTAATAATTTGCTTCCTGTAGTTGAAGGCTTGATTTCCTCAGCCTCCATATGCCTACTGTGTGACTCTGAGCAAGTCACTTAACTATACAGCTCTCTGGGGTAATTAGGAAATTGGGCTAGGCTTCTCAATGGTCTCCTGGACTGTATCCCAAATAACTATCCATGAACATCTATACATTTCAATGGCAGGAATCTGTGCAGAATGACTCACAGCTGCTTCATTCTGCACAGATAACTGATGCAGATTAAGTGAAGTGTGTGTGTGTGTGTGTGTGTGTGTGTGTGTGTGTGTGTGTGTGTGTGTGTGTGTGTGTGTGTGTGTATATCTGTCAGTGTGTACACATGAGAGCACTGGAAGAGTGTACGAGTAGGTCTGGAAGTTTCTCTACATGAGTATCACTGCATCTGCGTGTGTGTCCTCCTTGGAATGGGGTCTTAGTACTTGCACTACTACATGCTTCACTGCAAAGTTGTTCCAACTACACAGAGGAGTGATTCACAGTCACATAAACTTCCAGGTAATGAGATGCTGTCCCTTTGGGAATGTGGATGACACTGATTTGGTAAATGGCAATGAGAGCAACTTGGCTCATTGTCACAGGGCGAGTTGTGCTGCAGCAACATTTATGAATACTCTCTGAAAGCTATGAAGAAAAAGAAAGGGGAAGGAAGACAAAATATACAGGACAGTAAAACAGTTAAACATACTTACAATGTAGGGGATATTCTAACAACTATGGGATACTGAGGGGACAGAAGAAAAAAGAAGGTCCCAGGCAGGTCTGTTAAAGTGAATGAAGATAGTTTCACAAGAGAATATCTTTCTGGAAAGACCATGTGTCAAGAAGGGTGCACCAAGTCTCTTCAGAGCAACTGACTTAAGTCCTTAGCAGTAATTCCTCATAAAGGTCATTACACAAACCTTTAAAACTCAAGCATTTAAACTAATACAGTTACCAGTTACACATATTAAAAAAAATGAAAAGTATTCTGCAGGTAGCATGCTTCCCTGCACACCTACAGCCACTATTATTTTTAATCAGAGATTGCTACACCTATGGCACAGAGAGATCAGCAGGCACTGAACTCCCCCCCCCCCCTTTCTGGGAGACTGCCATCTCACTCGGATCATTGGAGTATTGTTCCCTTGTGACGTGAGCAAGAGTACACAAATAACTGCCCCTCTGAAGAACTATGCACAAGCAACTGTGACAGGTGCAATAGAGTCTTAAATAAGTGACTATACACTGTGTTAAAAGAGGAGAGAAAGTGAAGATGAAGAAATACATAAGATTATGAAAAGTAATAACTTAATACTAACAACATGAAAGCAAAAACTACAACATGGATTGCTATGATATTGTGGAAGAATAGGAAGCAGTTATTTTTAGTTTTAAGTAAGGGTGAGTGTTACGTATTGCAGGCTAATTGGAGAAAGAGTGGAGGAGGAGTCAACTAGTTTTCTTAACAGGGCTCTGAACAAGGATTTATGGTCAATACAAAGTGGTATGACAAAATTTAGTACCAGGACACCCAGCTATCTAATAGTTTGCAGCCCTGGATGATCCTGGCGATGGAATTTATAAATACTGTACAGAGTAATAGTCTCAGTATAAGTCTATGTGAATGTCACAAGTGCAAAGCCCTTTGAAAAGGCAGAATGTCTATCAACCTTAAAAGCAATGACCAAAACAAATTAAAAAAAATGACTGAAGAACGGTAACAAATCTTTATTCCATGCAAGGCTTTCAGGATAGACCCTTCATCAGTGCAAACTGCAGTAATGCTGAAGACATTCAATAAATAGTATAAGATCACATGACACGGCTTCTTCATTAAAGTAATACAACTATAAAAATCTCTACAAATTCAGTACAATTGTTCTTAGCAACACAAACACACAAATATATAATTATTATGAACAAAAATGATTATATAACTGCTTTGAAAGAATTTCTGCAAGATCGAAAGATTTTTAAGAAAATTAATATGGATATATATCAGCTACAGATTAATAATGATGTCTCACATGATCTGTTTAATACACCATGTCCAGTTGTCCCAATACTCTAAGGTTTACCAAACCTTCATAAGGATTTATGTCCCCCCAGATAAGACCGATAGTATTTAGTCGAAGTTGGGTGACTGAATCTATTTATTTGTATTTACAATCCATCTTAAGTAAATATTTGCAAAAGTAATAACTTAATACTAACAACATGAAAGCAAAAACTACAACATGGATTGCTATGATATTGTGGAAGAATAGGAAGCAGTTATTTTTAGTTTTAAGTAAGGACAAGTGTTACGTATTGCAGGATAATTGGAGAAAGAGTGGAGGAGGAGTCAACTAGTTTTCTTAACAGGGCTCTGAACAGGGATTTATGGTCAATACAGAGTGGTGTGACAGAGCTATATTTGTGATACTGGTGACTTTTTGACTAAACTGTGTGAATGGTACAAAGACAAATAACAAACATTTTTTATTTGTCACCCTTGACATCAAATTGTTATTCACTATGATTCCCAACCAGTATGGCAATGATGCCATAAGAATTTTTTTATGTGAACATTGTGCTTTAAATGGTAGGGAAGTTGAAACTACATTAATTGTTAGAGACTGTACTGACTAATTATGTCTTTCTTTGATAATGAACTATATCACCAAGTATCACGGGTAGCAATGGGTACTCCTATGGCGAATACATATGCCAATATTGCACTAAGTCAGTGGGAAAAACAGTTCATAGTTGATGTATCATCTGTATTTAAACCCTATGTTTCCTTTTTTTAAACAATTTGTAGATGACATGTTCCTTATTTGGGAAGGCACGGAGGCCTTATTGCTCGAATTTGCTGATTTTTTTTTTAATAACACCACTGATTTTTTGAAGTTCTTCTTGAATTTTTCTGAACATGAGCTATGTTTCCTTGATGTCAGAATAACAAGGGAAGGAGATGCCATTAAGACAATTTAGTGCGAAAAAGAAGTTATGTACTCACCATAACGTTCCATGTGAGTTGTTCATCTCGCCTTCATTCTTGCAGATGGGTTCAGAGCCGATCCTCGGCTCCGAGTCGGCCTACTACAAAGCTCGAGGTCTTCAGACAGCTCGAGGCCAAGTCCCTATCCCATGATGCACCTAGAGTTACCTCAGATATTGTCTGCTGCATATAATAATACCATGCGTCATTCTATCACTCTTTAGGAGAAACCCTTAGAAAGATTGAGCAACCAGGAAAAATCTAGTATCTCGGTCCTCGAAAAACCCTGGAGGGGGAAGGAGGGTGGGAAGTAAGAATGGAGGTGAGATGAACAACTCACATGGAATGTTATGGTGAACACATAACATCTTCATGTGAAGTTGTTCTATCTCGCCGTTCATTCTAACAGATGGGTAGCGTCTCAAGCACCATCTTTCTCGGGTGGCTCACGGGAGTAATTTTTTTTTAGGACAGTAGACCCAAAGGAGACCCTGTCCCTGGAGGCCTTGTCAACTTTGTAATGAGTGATACAGGTATGAGGTTTTGACCAAGTGGCTGCTGCATAAATGTTGTCTATAGGAAGCCTAGCAGAAAAGGCATAAGATGTGGACACTGCTCTGGTAGAATGAGCCTTAATCTTGTGTTGTAAAGGTAGATTAGCAGCTGAATAAGTAAATGTGATACAATCAGATAACCATTTAAACAGTGTTGTGTTTGCCACTGGCATACCTTTTCTGGAATCTGAAAAGGAAACAAAAAGCTGTTCTGATTTTCTAAAGCCTTTTGTTCTATCGAGGTAAAATCTGAGCGGTCTATGAACATCAAGCTTGTGCAACATATACTCTAAGTTGGTGTGTTTGGAAAAGAAAACTGGCAAATCTATGATCTGGTTATGGTTAGTTTCAGTACAAACTTTGGGTATAAATGAAGGGTTTGTTCGCAGGGACACTCTGTCAGCATGGAAAATCAAATAAGGAGGCTTTAGGGATAAGGCCTGAAGCTCTGACACTCTACGGGCAGAAGTGATGGCTACTAAAAAGACAGTCTTCCAAGACAAATATTTCAAATCGCATGATGAAGCTGCTTCGAAAGGTGGGAGAATAATGCGTGAAAGCATAAAGGTTAGATTCCATGGAGTATAAGGGGATTTCACAGGTGGTCTGAGATGAAAGGTCCCTTTGAGAAAGGCTTTGGATAGTTTGTGTGAGATTATGTTTAATCCGTCAAAGCCAAGGCGAAAATTAGAGATAGCAGCAAGTTGAACCCGAACTGTTGCAGCTGCAGCTCCTTTATTGAAAGGCATAGTTAAGAACTCTAATATAGAGGCAATAGGGGCTTGGTAGGGATCAATGTTATTTTGAGAAGCCCATATAGAAAATCTTCTCCATTTGCTAAGATATAGCTTCCTAGTAAGAGGACTTATGAGAAGATATCAATATCTACTGTGTTTCATTTGAAAGGTTATGGAACCTGGCTATGTTGGAAACAGGAGCAGCCAAGCTGTCAATTTCAGGGACTAAAGAGAGGGATGAAGAGCCCCCGACGAATGCGTCAAAAGATCTGGAACTGGGTCCAGAATCCAAGGGTCTTCCAACTGATAAAGTCGAAGGAAGGGGAACCAAATCTGATGAGGCCAATGAGAGGCTATTAGAATGATGGTCCTTCCAAGTGCTTTTGCTTTCTGCAATACTTTGGGTATCAAGGGAATTGGTGGGAATGCATAGAGGAGACCCAGAGGCCAATCGTGTACGAGTGCGTACCTTGGGGCTTCTCCTGGAGGGGAATCAGGGCAAAGTAGCTTCTGCATTTTGTGTTTATGTGGTTGGCAAAAAGGTCGCAGCAAGGCTGGCCCCACCTGCGGAAAATTCTCTCCACTATCTCTTTCTTGAGGGACCACATGTGAGGCAGCACAATTGGCCTGCTCAGTTTGTCTGCTATCACATTGGATTTCCCCGGGATGTGCATTGCTAACAGAAAGTACTGGGTGGATGTAGCCCAATGCCATACTCTTAGGGCCTCACAACAAAGGGTTCTTCCCTGAAAATACCCCCCACACCCTATCAGGGAAGTGCCCGTGGTCACTGTGGCTGCTGGTGGGGGTAATACAAAAGGACGACCTATCATTACATGAAGAGAGGTCAATCACCACTGAAGATCCTTTTTGCATGTGTTTGTGATCATTATGAGATGAGACATTGGGAGCTCTTGGTAAGATCATTGAGTGAATAACAGCCATTGCAGAATCTGTATGTGCATGCGACCCAACGGTATCGCTAATGTTGCAGCTGCCATCACAGGTTCATAGGTAGATACTAGGCTATCTACCCTAGGGCATTTATAAGCCTAGCCCAAGTGTATTTGGCTTTCGCCTCCCTATTAGATTAGCCTACTGTGCCTCAGTATAGTAGGTCACAGAAGGTAGCCCTTTAAGATTAGTTTACTGTGCCTCTGTCGAGCAGGGACACAGAAGAGATCCCAGGGGTGAATTTGCGATTCCCCATCCACGTGTCCACCAGATTTCGCTTGAAGAGGGTCAGCGAGGGGCTATGTCTAACATGAATTGGTATTCTATTCCAGAGTGAGGGGAGCCTCTGGGAAATGAATCTGTCCCTACAGCATGTCCTATTTATTTTTGTGCTGAATTTTAAGTCCCTGGAGCGTGTAGCTCTAAGGGATTTGGATTTTTTGAGGTGGAGCATGTCCACTAATTCTGGGTTAGACATGGCTTTGTACGTCAGGCATAGATCGTCTCTGAGTAGGCGGTAAGCAACTGAGTAGAGCTGGAGTTTCTTTAGTCGAGCTGCATAGGACATCTGTTTGTAGCCCATGATCCTCTTGGTGAGGTACTTTTGGGGTCTCTCCAGTTGCTGCAGGTGTCGGGTAAGGCACATCCCAAAAGGGGCATTGTATTCAATTATGGGCCTGATGAGTGACGAGTAGAGGGGCACAATGACCTCTCGATCTAGATGCAAACCCTTTCGTGATAAGGTGGGCTATATAGAAGGTCTTTCTAACCACTTTGGCAACGTGATTATCAAAGGAGAGATTACTATCTACGTTGGTCCCCAAATCTCTAATTACTTCTTCCGTACTTAATGGATTACCACCTATGTGGTAATTTGTGGGCACTTTGTTTTTCCCAAAGGGGATGACTATGCACTTTTTAGCATTTAGCTTGAGGCCGTGGTTCTGGCACCAAGCATCCATCTCCGTGATACCCTTTTGGAGGATGCTTGTGTCAGCTGGAGAGTAGATTATGGCTCCCAGTTTGCAGTCATCTGCGAACTTTGTCAGCCATAGTCCCCCCATGTTAGCCTGAACCTCAGAGAAGTATATACCGAATAAGAGAGGTCCCAGAACTGAGCCTTGTGGGACGCCACTTGTAACTGGTTTGGATTCGGACGTGGCTCCTGCGATTCTGACCATGTGGGTTCTATCCCTGAGCCAGTTTGCAACCCATCTTGTGATATAGGGGTTGATATTTAAGCTGGTAAGCTTATTTACGATGCCCGAGTGGGGTATTGTGTCGAAGGCTTTTGCTAGCTCCAGGTAGGCTGTGTGGACTACCTTGCCCTCATCTATGGCTTTGGTAACTGTTTCAAAGAAATCAACTAGGTTTAAGTGGCAAGATCTGCCCTTAACAAAGCCGAATTGGGTAGGGTCCAGTGTCTGGAGGCTCCCAATGTCTTTGTTTATGAGTTCCATTATAATACGTTCCATAGCTTTACAGACCAGACTAGTCAGGCTTATGGGGTGATAGCTCCGGGGGCCCATTGTGGCGCCACCTTTGTGGAGTGGGACCACTGTAGCTGTACGCCATTCTTTGGGTACATATCCTGTAGTAAGGCTAAGTTTGAACAGTGACTTAATGTGCGGGTTCAGTTCTTCTTGGAGCTCGTGTAAGACACAGCCTGGGACACCGTCCGGTCCCATAGATGCTGTGTTTTTTGCTTTGGAGAGGGCAGCTTTCACCTGTGCATCTGTGATGTCAGGGAGGTTGCATTCAGTTAGGATATGCATTTGCTCCTTTGAGGGGGAAGGGGGGGGAGACGTTATCACTGAATCTGTCTGCCAAGATGTTGGCAATGTCTGTAGGTTCGGTATATTTTGTACCGTTATGCAACAATTCAGAGCATATCTGGGAGTTTCCACCCATATTCCTGACATAACTAAAGAAGGCCTTGTGATTATCTTTAGTGTCTAGGGCAATTTTTCTTTCGAAACTGGCCTTTGATGATTTTATGAGGGATCGTAGTTTCTTGCTAATACTGATCAGAGATGCCTTCCCTTTTTGGGATTTTGCTCCGTCATGTAGTAGCTTCCTCCTTCTGTTGTATAGCTTATTTATGGCCGGGGTCCACCAGACAGGTCTCCTGTTTTTGGAGGAGTGAGTCTTGGTTTTGTTTGGGATAGCATGATCTATGCATTCCTGCAGGTGCTCATAGAATGCAATTGTAAAGGATTCTGCGGATTGGGCTGCATTATCCTCTGGCCCGGGGGCTTTGAAGGATTCCACCTCAGTCTTGAGAAGTGTGAAGTTAGCTTTTGAGAAATTCTTTACAGTGATTTCCTTGGCTGGGGGTGGGGACGGGATATGGATGTCCAGGGAAATTAGTTTCAGGTCTGATCTTACCAATGAGGGGTTTACCTCTGGTGTTGGTGATCACCGGGTCCAATATGTTGTTCCCTCTTGTGGGAGTGGTGACCAGTTGTTCCATCGCAAGCAACAGTAGAGGTCCAACATCATGCCTAACAATTTTAGCACTTCTGATGCTGGAGCCTTGTCTTTGCATATGATAATGTGAACCTGCTGATGGAGTAATAAAACAATAAAACTCTTTCTGTTGGAAGTCTCAAAGTGGTGGTAGTGGTGTCCATTTCTGCTCCAATAAAAACACTAATGGTATGTTGTGGATGGGTGAGATTTTTTTTTTCGAATTTAAATGCCCAAGAGAGAGTGGTGTCCCTGGCTTGTATTAGCTGAAGCCTGATGGTGGTGGTGAGGACCCAATCATCTAAGTACGGAAACACCTGGAATCCTAAATGCCTCAGGTAAGCCATGACCACTGCCATACATTTGAACACTTTGGGGGCTGTAAGGAGACAAAAGGGCAGGGTCTCGAAACTGGTAATGACTGGCTCCCAGCCTGAAGCGCAGATGATCTCTGGATGGTCTGGCCATTTTTATATGGTAGTACGCATCCTGTAGATCTATCGAACACATCCAATTGTCCTTCCCTAAAAAGGGAAGTATCGACTGAAGCGTGACCATCCGGAACTTCTCTTTCTTAGCAGGTATGTTTAGTCTGCTAAGGTCCAAAATAGGTCTCCAGTCCCCTGTCTTTTTTGGAACTAAAAAGAATCTTGAGTAAGTTCCAGATCCTGTCTGGTCTGCCAGGACTGGTTGGATGACTCTTTTTCTTAACAATGTTTGGACCTCTACTGTTGCTTGTTCCCTGTAACTGGGTGGAACATCTGGGATTTTTGTTGTCAATGGAGGGGGAGTGATGAAAGGAATGAAGTATCCTCTGGAAACTATACTTTGTACCCAGCTGTCATTTGTTATTTTGAGCCAGGCGTCTGGATACAAAGATAAGCGACCCCCGACTGCCTCCAGAGCAGGACAGTCGGGCCTCCTTTCAGGAGCACTGGTAGGGCTTCCCAAAGAACTGATCTCTGTCGCCCTGATTTTGCGGACCCCCTCTGCCACGAGGGCAGCATCTTCCATTATTGCCCCCTCCTCTGCCACTGGAGGGGGTTTTGCCACGTGTGTCCAGAAAGGATCCTTGGGCTTTTCGGAACCACATCTTTCCTCCCCTTTGACCCTTGGGAAAAACGGACTCCAACGGCAGAGTATTTCCTTCCTCCTCACACCTTGTCAAAGTTTCCTTAACTTTGGGTCCGAAAAGGGACGAGCCATCAAAAGGGGTGTTGACAAAGGATGACTTAAAGGGTTCCGTGAAGGAACACAAGCACATCCAGGAATGTCTCCTGAGAGTGCTGCTCTACTCGCTCCATCAGCTGCATACGAATTGAAGCGCATGGAAGAGTTCACTATGGAACTGAGGGTAGTGAGCTGGGAGGTGACTTTGTCTGAAGCTCCTACAGCTACCATACCCTGAAGAGTACCTCAAAGCTCTTTAAGGAAATCTCTTTGAAGTCTCGTAAAATGAGTGAGATAGTTCAGTGAACGCATGGCAAAAGTCACTGAACTGTATGTGCACTTCCCATATCTATCCATGATCCTAGAGTCTCGGTTAGGAGGATGGATAGATGAGAATTTTCTGACATCTCCTTTTTGGTGGCTGTCACCACCACCATGGCATCAACTGGCACTCCTGACTTTTCCTGGGGGGGGGGGGGGGGCAGAAATAAATTTATTGGGCCTCCTAGGGGACAGGTTCCATGGTGTCTGGAGACTCCCACACCCTTCGTGAGACCAGCTCCATGAGCTCATCAAAGGGCAGAGACACCCAAGAGGTGGGGGGTTGAGACCCGAAAACCTTCAGTAGAACAGACTCATCTTCAGTAGGGTTGGTGGACTTCCAGCCACCCCTCTGCCTAAGGATTTCTAATATCTCAGCAAATGAGATATCTTCAGAGGGGGAGAGTGGGGACCCTTCTGATTCATCTAAATCAGTGTCTGATGTGAGTGACTCCTGTGGGGAGTCTAGATGCTTCCTCTTACAAATTCTCTTTCTGGGAACCTCATCAGTGGGAACTTCTGGTGAGGTCTCGGAAAAGCAGGGGCCACCCAGTGGGGATTCCTGAGGCTCTACACTTCAACAGGATCTGTGAGGCACAGGCGCTTTGGGGAGCAGGTAGTTGGACCTAAAGTTGTAGATGTTTTGGGAGACATCACTCTCCTCATGGCTTCAAAGGCACCTCTTCTCCGATGAGAAGGGACCGCTGGATCCGAGGAAACCGTCAATCCCCTTGGCACCGGGGCAGTGGGCTCTGAACCAGAGGTAGGAGCCGAACTCATCCGAGCCGAAGCCCCGAGAGGCAAAGTCGGAACCGACAAGTCAGTCCGACTATCCTCCCTGGACCCGACCGGAGAGTGTCGGCTCCTAGACTCCTCCATCGGCACCGAGGATGTCTGAGTAAATGGAACTGATGACAGTGGAACAGGCATCACCTGCAAAGGATCAATAATCATTAGGTCTGACTCCTCTGGCTCTGAAGGACCGGTATGGCTCGGAGGAGGAAATTAAGTTGATGTCAATACAATTTTCGGTTCTGAAACCGCTTGGGTCGGAGCCGATAAAAATTTTGCAAACGCCAGTGTGCCTGTAGCAACTTCTGCACCACACGATCCACATCCAAATCGGAAAGGCTGATTGGGACAGAGATGAATGGATGGATGGAGGTACTGATTGAAGGACTGGCAATTTAGGTACCTTGGATACCGGTCCCAGGACTGGGGACCAGCTCTGAAAAGACAAGACGCTCGGCTCCGAGGGCTGTGGAGCCGATGTTGATGGTTTTCTTGATTTTTTTTTTTACTTCCAAAGTAGTAGAAGCCTTAATTTACTAGACTTGTCCTGGTCACTCAAAGCTTCCTGAAAGGACAGTTTGAGAAGTCCTCTATCTATTAACTTTCTCTTTCTCTCCTGAGGATCCCTGGATAAAAGGAATGACAAACGGAGCAGCTTTCCTGAAGGTGGAAGGCTCCCAGACAATACTCACAATTGACATGGCTATCTGTAACAGACATTTTCTGTCCACATTTTGGACATTCTTTAAAGCCTGACTTAGGACGCTTATCCCTATGCTGGTCACCCCTAATGAACTATACAGTATCTAGAAAAAACTACTGTAGTATAACAAAGACTAGACACACCCACAACTATTTTAATAAGCCCTGAAAAAAACTTTGGGCTAAATATGCTGTGACAAAGTGTCACTATTAAACACACACACACACACACACACACACACACACACACACACACACACACACACACACACACACAATTTATTTAAACCACTCTAAATAGCTAAATATATATATATATATATATATATATATATATATATATATATATATATATATATATATATATATATATATATATATATATATATATAAATATATATATCAAAATACTGTGACAAAACTGTCACTGTTCAAAAGCACACAAACTACTATTTAAACTACTCTAAATATAACAGGCCTATAGAAAAAAAGAAGCCCAAAAAGAGCTATATCTGATAATGAAAAAGCACACCAAAGGAAAAGGGAATATACACTATAAAGCTATAAAAGCTAAAGGTACTAAAAACTAATTCTAAAAGTAGAGAAATAATGTTATTTAGATAAATTTTAGAAAAGAAAATTGTACTGGCCCGAGCTATGCGAGGAACCTCCGATCTATTGCACTGGCAAACTAGATCTGAGGTAACTCTAGGTGCATCATGGGATAGGGACTTGGTCTCGAGCTGTCTGAAGACCTCGAGCTTTGTAGTAGGCTAATTATACTATTTATTAAATGTCTTCAGCATTACTGCAGTTTGCACTGATGAAGGGTTTATCCCGAAAGCTTTGCATGGAATAAAGATTTGTCAGCATTCTTCAGTCATTTTTTTTATTTGTTTTGGTCATTGTTTTAATACTGTAGCTGGGTTTTCCGTTTGCTGGATTCTTAACAACCTTAAAGGACCAGTGTTCCGGGCAGCTGACAAGCTAAGCACCATGGTGCGACACGAGGCTATATTTAAGAATTTCTGCAAGGAAAGTCAAATCCATTAACAGATGGTTATTAAAAAATTTGAAAACTAACAGAAACCTCCTTCTAGTACTGGAGTAAGGGATTGGAGGGGCCTACCTCTCCCTACCTCTCATGCACATAGAAGCTTTAAAATATTTGATTAAAATTGGGTGAATCTGGAATTATATTACAGCGTTTGCAACTATTTTTTTATATCTTTTTGAGCCACCTTCCATATCTGCCTTGTGCCCTCACTTTTGGCTATTATGGGTAGTTCTATGACTGCACACCTTACACACAAAATTTAAAATAAATTAAAAGACAAAATAGAGCCTGCCTCCAGCCAGTGGTCCACCTCTTGAAAGAATGGGAGAACTAGGAAAACTGGCAACTAAAAACTGAGAACTAGCGTTCCATCAGGTGTCTCAAGCTCCATCAAAAGAGGAAGGGGCTAAAATCGTCAAAGATGACATCAAAATGCGCAAGCCACGCAAATTTTGCCAAATTTGCCAAAGACAGCTTCATAAATAGGCAGTTGAATTATAATGGAAAATGGTGATGACGATAAATGAAAGCGTCATTTCGCACATAAAGGCTGCGACAGAAATCAATATTCTACCTTCTTCAGACAAACACAAAAATGAGGATTGCTTTAAATATTTTAAAAATTGTAACAACCTTTGAAGACAGAAGGAAAACCTCCAGTGTAATTTCGCATGTATTTTTCTATAGAATAATATGGCCGATTGGTGTGCATATACTCTGGAGGTTCTTTCCTGTTCATGGGGTTTTAATATATTTACAAGCATGTATCTATAATGGAAGCAATTTTAATATTTAACCTCTATGCTAGTTGTGGGCTTAACGCTCATTAAATTATGTAGTGTCCTGCACCAGTACATAGTACGCATTTTTATATTTTATGCAAATGCATTTTTCATGACACTTTTTTGCAATATGTTGATGCAGTATTTAAAATGATCTGTATGGTTCTATTTGGCATCCTCTATGTTTTTTTAAGGTTACCTTGGATACTAGTAATCAAATAATGCACTTGCCTTTGATTGGTCTTTAAAGAAATGTTCATTTATAAAATTTTGTGTAATTCCTCATTTTGCTGTTTGTCTGAAGAAGGCAGAATATTGATTTTGCCAAAAGCGCTTACTTTTATCTGGATTCATTAAACCAATTTTCATTTTAAAGCCGTCTCCTATCGTGTTTCAGTTCGCTCTTTACTTGTTTATTTCAAACAAGCCATGTAACAAGGATATATTCTACAACAGCCTGCAGCTGAGATTGTCATTTGTAAAATAAGTAAAAAATATGGATGGGCTTATGAATAAGGCTACTTACTCCCCTTAGTTACTAAAGTAACTAACTAACGAATACTTGGCAGAAATGCAGCCTTACCACCTGTGTCACAGTTGACAGTTTCCATGGCTACTGACTTCTCCATAAAGGAATGAGGACGGGTAAGACTGGCCACTAAGGCTACAGTTGAGCATAGTCCATCAAGTACCCTCACATAACATTAAAGAAGGGAAGGAGCTAAACAGACATCAAATAATGAGCTGCAAAATGCAGTGACCTCAGTCTTGGCTATAATGTGTGTCTATGGATCACACCACTTACTCCACAAATAAACTACATAAGCCTAATAAGACACAGGTCGCAGATGATCTATCCACTTTTTATTCAGTTATGTAACTTAGTTGTACCTCCTGACAGCATCATATATGGTGTGAGCAAATCAACCAGTAATCTGTATGCTATCATACCCTGTCTGTTAAATATGGTTAAAGTTGTACTTACCATACCATAACAATAGATCTGTGTTGTCTTCTTCCATCCTTCTCAACCTGTGGGTTATCGGATTGGACTCTGATCCAAAGCTGGCACCTTCAAAATCTTTAGTCCTGGAACCCCTGCCTTTTTTTTACCCATAACTCTCTATTCTAACTGAATCTCCTCAGATTGAGTTTTCCCCATCATTGCCCCAAAAACAAGAGAAAAACAAAATCAATAGTATCCAGATATTGGGCAAAATGATAAGGGCATCAAGTGCACCCTTCCACATAGAGCTTTGTGGCTGATCTGCACAGCCAGCAAGGAGCCACAAACAGTGAGTTTGGAGGGGACAAGAAGGGAGGGATGGTTGAAAAGGACGGAAGAAGACAGAGCTCTGTCATTATGGTAAGTATATAACTTCCATATCCAATGTCTTTTTCTTCCATCTCAATCTGTGATGCAAAATTCCCAGTCAGTAGTGACCCCAGAGTTGTCCTAGGACAGAACATTCCACAAAATGATGGAATCAAACGAGGATCTAGACCTAGACTGGATGTCCAATTTGTAATGGGACTTGAAGATATGTGTGTTAGACCAAGCAGCTGCTGTACAAAAGTCATCACTGGAGACCTAAGCTAAAAAGGCAACTGAAGTAGCAACCACTCTGTTGGAATGAGCCCTAGGCCTATTAGACAAAGAAATAAGCAAATGCGATACAATTGGAGATCCATCTGGATAGGGACAGTTTTGAAACAGCCTTACCAAAATGTACCATGGAAAAGAAATCAAAAAGCTGGTTAGACTTTATGAAATTTTTGGTTCTGTCCAAACAGAATCGGATTTGACGGTGAACATCCAAACAATGGAGTAAATAATGTCCCTTGTTACTCAAATTTGGAAGGAAAACAGGCAAATGTACTGGCCGATTCAGATTAGACTCAGAGGCTAGCATAGGTAAAAAGGAAGAGTTGGTTCTTACGGTGACTTTATCCTTGTGGGAAAACCAGATACTGGGGAGCAGAGAACAGTGCTTGAAGCTCAGACACACTCCTTGCGGATGTAATGGCCACCGGGAAGAGGGTTTTCTAAGATAAAAGCCTTAGAGAAACTGTGTATGCCAATTCAAAAAGCAGTCTGATGAGAACTTGCAAAAACAAGATGAGATCCCAAGGAGAGACCGGATCATGAAAGAGAGATTACAGTGAGAAGGTACCCCTCAAAAAGGCCTTAGAAAGTTTTAAGGCAGCTCCTGGAGTACTGTCCGTGTCAATGTGAAAGTTAGAGATGGTAGACAGTTGAACATTAATAGCAGAATAACTGAGGCTGGAGTGAAAAAGATCAGCCAGAAATTCAATAACAGTATCCAAAGGGGCTGAAAAGGGATTGAGACCCTTGGAAGAAGCAAATAGGGTTAACCTTTTCCATTTACTTGCATACACCTTCCTAGTGGAAAGTTTCTGGGACGAGTAAAGAATATAAATAACCCCTCTCGAAGCTTGGGATATCTGGCCATCACTGAAATTGGAGGAAACACATGGTCAGTTTGAATGAGTGAAGATTTGGATAAGGCAGGGCTGAAAGGTGAGATATCAGAGCTGGTGCAGTGTCCAGTACTCAGGGAAGGTGAAGCAGATGAATCCAAAGAAAGGGAAAACAAATCTGTTTTAACCAGAATGGGGCAATGAGGATCGCTGTTGCTCTACAATAGGCTGCCTTCTGAATAAACTATTATCAATGGGGTAAGGTGATGGGCATATAGGGGACCTAGGGGCCAAGCATGCAGAAGAGCATCCCTTGGTGATTGCCCTTCCAGTGGGATCTGTGTGAAGACGTTGATGCATCTGGAGTTGGTTGGGGAAGCAAACAAATGCAGCAAGGGCTGCTTCAGTGGCTGAAAATCTGCACTGGTATCTCCAGAATTAGATACCACTGGTGAGGCAGGAGGATAAGTCCCCCTCAGATTGACCACCAAACTGTTGGACTTCCATGGGATGTGCTTTGGAATCAGAAACCCTCGCCCACTGCCAAACTCTCATGGTCTCCCAACACAGTAGATAACATCAGGCTCCTCCTTGTTTGTTCTAACACCATACTACTAACTTGTTGTTACTCTAGATGGCAATCACACCCTTGCTGAGAGGTCCTGAAAAGTCTGCAATGCTAGGAGGACAGCTCTCATCCCCAGGATACTGATGTGAAAAATGGCCTGTGACTGAGACCAGGTACCCTGGACCATCCTCCCCTGACATGCCTCCCCACCCTAGAAGGGAAGCATCCGTGGATACCATGGCATGAGGGTGGGAAGAATAAATGGTCAACCTGCTGCAACCAGAGGAGATGCCAACCACCATCAACTGTGGCGGCAATAAATGTTGGTCAGGCAAATGTGAAAATCCATCATTTGAGTGTGACAGGATGACTGAACTGCCAGAGCCCAATGGAAGACATGCATGTGGAATCTTGTCAGAGGAACAAGACAGGTAGAAGCACCATATTTCCAAAGAGATGAACAATTAAGAACACAGGGCGTCTTAAGCGCATTCAAGGAGAATTTAATCTGGACAGTGGTAGTTTTATAGTTTGGCTGACTGTATTCAGATGGCAACCGATAAATTCCAGTACCTGAACAAGTTCCAGATTGAACTTGTCATAGTCCGCCATTAAGCTCAAAGACAGACACATCTATACATTGGAAATAGACTGACTGACCTTCTAGTGTCTTCTGAAAGCCTGGAGGTTGCTGTGTCTTCACCACCTTTGATATTTCCAAGATAAAGGTCCCTCTAAAGCCTTGTCAAATGGGCTACATAATTCAGTGCACATAGGGTAAATGTGGCTGAAACATATGTGCACCCTCCCATACAATCCAAGGCCCAAGTTGCCCTGTTAGGCAGCTGGACCATGAACTTTCCCCTGAGATATCCTTGTTGCTGGCAGCCACAACTATAATGGCGTCCACTGACAGACCCTTTCTCCAATGGTGCCAATCTTTGCGTGGGTACAGGACTTTGTAGGGTTTCTGGGGAATAGGGTCCACCATGATGGGTTCTCTTCAGACACTCCAGAATACCAGATCAACAAGGCATCCTGAGGGGGGACCATCCAGATTGTGAATGGGCCAGTGCCGAAGGCTTTGAGAAACAGCAACTCCTACCCTGTTTTAACTATTTAGGTAAGCTGCAGAAAGAGGCATCCTCATGGGGGTACTTGGGAAGACCTTTCCTCTTCACTGACGTTAGTATCCTCAGTGAGGGACTCCTTGGGGGCGTCCAAGTCTTTCCTCTTACACTTACTCCTCATAAGGAACACCTGAGGGGAAGGGGGAGGAGGTACAAAAGATACTGGGGGCCCTGAATGAAGAGTGGTCACCAGATTCACAGATGTGGACTGTCCTAGAGCAAGCTGATAAGTAGCCAAGGACATAGAAGGAAGAAGGGATCAGGATTGATGCAACTTAGCTGTTGAAGCACCAGTCTCAGAGGGGGGAGGATCTTTCCCATGATGTAAAAATCTGACACAGCTCCTTTCAGAACAGTGGACCTAAAGAGAACCCAGTATCTCGTTATAACATGGTCAAATCAACGTCAAGATCAGAGCTGAGCTATCTAAAGCTGAAGCACCCAGATGCAGAAATGACTCTGAAAGTCGAATCAGACAGAGAGGTGTTGGCCCTGACCACTCGTCTCAGAGATACAAAAGGCTCCAACATGGCCAAGTTGAGATCTTCAAGGACTGTGCCAGTTTCTGAAAATGGCCATGCCATCAGAACCAGCAGGAGGGAGGCCAGCTGGGCAGTCAGACATGAGAACCCCAGTACTAATGGGGCTGGAGGAGGAATAATTAGACCCAGGCCCGAAGGTGTCACAGACTTGGGCCTCAGGGCCAAGGATGCAGGAAGGACTCCTAGGTCCATTTGGGCCTGCAGGAGGAAAGGCATTAGCTGCTCCCAATCAGAGGATTTAAGGCTTCCAACTGGTCTAGTGTTCCTGGAAGAAGCCATAGATGCTTGCTTAGAGTCTTTCTTAGCAGGGGGATCTGAGCTTCAGATCCAGAAAGGAGAAGCTCAGATCTGAGTACTTGGAGGGTGGTTCTGGAGAAAACTCACCAGGGGTAATAGGGAAGACTGGGGAATGAACCCTGGCAGAGGAAACAGAAGTGTCCTTAGAAAGAAAGGAACTAGAGAAAGAGAGTGAGAGTGTTACAGGATTCTGAATCCAGAATTGAAATCACAGAATGGTACCAAGGTGGCACAGAAGGCCCAGTCAGTGCAGAAGCTAGAGGAGCTCAAGTTCAGTGAATCTTTGGATCCGGCTGGCCCATGGTCAAAGAAGAAAGAGGACCATTTGTGCTCCTCCTTGTTCTTGGACTTCATATCATAAGAAGAATTTGCTCTATCCTTTTCCTTATCTTTTTGTCAAACTTCTTATTCTGTTTTTTAGCTAGATAAGAAGTCGAAGGAGCCAATGGCAGAAGAAGGTCCTTTTAAATAAGTCTGACCCTCCTATTAGCCAGGACTATGGCACCAAAAGTAGAGAAAGCATGGCAACTGATGTCCAGTTGTGCCACATCCAAACAATAGACACTTATCACAAATGTCTTGTGGAGGCAATCTGTGCCCACAATCAGACACATTTTTTAAACCGCCAAAGCTACCTTACCCGTTCTACAAGTGGGAGAAAAGTAACCACTAAGCAGAAACTACTACCACAATCAAAAAATATCACAGGAAATAGTAATAATGGCAATAACAATAAAAAAAGCAGAGAATTTTTTTTGTAGGGTAGAAAGGAAGGTGGAGTAGAAACCACTAAAGAGAAACTACACCTAAAAATAAATCTAACCTACCTAAATACTAATCTAAATACTAAATAAATACTCAGACACACCAATTACAAAAGTTAGAGTAGGCAAAAAATAATTACAGCAATGAAGGTAAAAGTATCAGTTATGAGGAGCTGTGAATACCACAATCCATTGGTAACGGGGACAAACGAGATTCACTTAGAAGAGGAAGTGAAGGGCAGAGAAGGTAGAGCTCCAGAAGTGAAGATTGTGAAGGTGTCAGCAATGGATCAGAGTCAGATCTGCTAATCTACAAAAGACAACATCAGAGAAAGTATTTAAAAAAACTGGAACGAAAACCTTTAGTAAAATCTTGGACAGATCTATGTCCTTTATCCAGTCATATAAGAATTTAAGCAACACAGCAACCCATTGCAATCTCTAAAATTAAAAAAAAAAATAAATGCACCAATTAACAGCTCTTCTTAATGCAGCTACTAAAAATAAAAGGTTTTATGGAAAACTGAGCTTAACCCATGAACATATGAGACTATCAGACTGCACTTCCATTTAGCCTTTCTGTAGAAGCAAATTATCGCCACTAAATTGACTTTTATGTATAATTTGCAAAATCTGGAAAGTTAATTCATAAGTATGATTTGCCTCAAAAACAAGCAAGGTACTTTTTTACATCACCTTTGTGATATACACAAGATGTTCAACAATCCTACTATATACAACAATCTTTGCCATAATCTTGATTTAAATATATTTGTCCTACTTCTGGATGGAAACATATATCTGAAATACTAATACATTTAAAAGTAATGTAAGCAAAACATTTGAAAGCAATTCATTTATATTCTGATACCCACTTTATCCAATTCAGGATCATGGTGGAGCTGAAACTTGTAGCACAACAGCAAGCACAAGGCAGAGAAACCACCTCAGAATAGTATGCTGGTCTGTCAGTCTATCACAGAATGTGCATACATACATACACACACAGCACGCGTGCACAAGTGGACTGACAATTCACATATGGCATATCTTTGGGATGTGGAAGGAAACTGAAGCATATGGTGCAAAAACAGAGGAAGGACATTGATACTAATCTCTGTACAACTGTGCCATCCAATACTTTGAGGTGCCTTTTGAAATTCTTCTGTTTTTACTTGGTGGGGCACAAAATGCTAATTTAACAATTCTTATCTTTATATCAGGTTTTACAAATCATCAATTATTCTGGTCATCCTATTAGAAGATTATTATTCTAATTATTTCTTTTTCTGTTTTCTGAATTTGTGGCATCTTGTGATAAACCAGACCTTAGACTGCCCAGTATGGAAATGATCTGAACTACTACAATTAACCACACATTTACATGACCAGCCCTGAGAGACTAATGTACGACATGTCTATACTGCCTGCTGCTGCAGCTTACGTTTCATCAATACTGCCTTCAAGACCAATAACTCTATATCCACTTTCCAAACATCTGTTGTTTCAATTCCTTCAACTCACTAACAGTATCAAATAAAGTATGATGCATTCCAAAGACCCTAAAGAAGTGATCTCTTGAGATATTAAGATGGGTTACCTGTATTACCTCTTAACAGGCTGCTGACAGCTGCTCTAACAGCTCTGAACATTAACTTCCATAGTTCTTCAAGATGCATACATCCAATTAGTCTACACCATTCAAATCTCATTTCAATTCAGTCTCAGAGGTTTATAACACAACTATGAAATGCCATTGAACATATGCCACAATGCTGCCTCACCTAACTATATAAAAATAATTAGTATAATAGCCAAAGAGTGGGCGGCCATGGAGGTGCAGCGGTTAACATTGCTGCCTCACAGTAAAATGTTTGCCAGTTCGATTCTCGGCTGGGGTGCCATCTGTGTGGAGTCTGCATGTCCTCCCTGCGGTCGCATGGGTTTCCTCCGGGTGCTCCGGTTTCCTCCCACCTCCCAAAGACATGCTGTAGGTGGACTGGACTTTCTAAATTGGCCGGCTCTAGGTGTCAGTGTGTGCATTTGTGTGACTTCTGTGGAAGGTTGGGCTCCTGGCTGGCAACTTAACACCATAAAACTCCACTGTCCGACGTTCTGCAGACTGTTGTTCCTCTGTGGTGACCCCTAACTGGGAAAAGCCAAAAGGAGAAGAAGGAGAAGTATAATAGCCAAAGACTTAAAAATACTGCTGAAACAAAGACTACATTAGCAAACTAAGCAAACCATAAAATTCCTTGCTCACTAAATAACAGCTGGAACAAACCATGACTGTACCCAATACCAGTAAAACAATGTTTAAAATAAAACACGCTATGTTTCGATACAAATTCGGAGAATGCTGCGTATATCTCATTAAGGGAACTTCTATGATTTTCTGTAGTAAACAATGACATAATGCCGTCATTCTTGGTGTTCTGTACTACAGTAAACATTCTTAATATCCAGTGTCTCAGAAACATCAAAACCCTCCAGCTGTTGTAAACCTTGTCTGGTTTGGAATCTTAAATAACCCTGTGCTGTTTATGAAAAATGTTTTAGTTAAACTGGACATGGCTTCCATAAAACATCCCTGTCTATTAACAATGGTGTGTAAAGGTGGACTGATTACAAACTAGTGCACTTTTGCTATCATAAACAATGCTGGGCATTAAGAGACTTTTGCATTTAAATATTAGTTCTGTACTTCTGTTAGCAATCTGGAAAACAAAAATAATGATCTATAAAAAAAACAAATACAAAGCAAATTGACTTCAATAATAAATATTAGAATCCAATAACCAGGAGAGTTACAGAAGTATGGTATCCAATGTGCTTATAACCTGTCAGTAAATGTCTTAGAAAAAAAATATGTCGGGTGACACAAGCTTTCTTAGTTGCACCAAATATTCTATACATTCATTGACAAGTTCTACTCATGACATCAAAAGGTTCCCTACACCAAGGCCCTCTTTATGAGTAATTTGCGTATACAACGTGACTATATCAACAATTACCCAAAGTGAACTACTTTCTGGTTTTGCATAATCAAGTGTTCATACTATAGGATTAATATTCATCACATAGTTTGTTAATGTTTTGATATGTAGCATAATTTGTCCAAGTACACATGTGCATAATGATTTTAAGATTCTGTCCAACACTGAAATCTACATGACCAGCCCTGAGATAATGGTTGACCAGGATATCATGGGTGGCGCTTTTAAATAATTTGAAAGTGAAAAGCATTCATTTCTAAATAAATGTTTAACTATCCTAAACAATCACTGTTGAACAGCCAAACCAGGTAACTCTCACAACATGCAAGCTTTTAACTATACTATGAAATTACTGTGGAACAGACAAACCAGATTATATTCCTACATTACACAACAAAGATATGGCAAAATAGCAAAGAAATCTGGGGAAGATGGTTAAGTGACAGAACACAGATTATGCAATATTTGGTACTTACCTGAGAAATTAAAGTGTCACACGCTGAAGATAATCCAGACCCTACAGAAATACCTGTAACATTTATGACCTGCAAAACAGAAATTCAGGCATGTGTGGTCAGTTCTACTTGCTGCATTTCAAAATTACAGTCAGTTTTAGTATACCATTTATGTAATAAGAGCTGGTAATACATTCAATCTTAAATACCCATACAGATATTACTATGACTGCAATTAATAAAAGTGCATACATTAAACTTTAGAAAAAGCCTACTGCCATTTCAAATACCTTTATTTTACTACACGGTAACATTTAGAATCCAGATCTTTCATTAATTCCATTAGAATATTGCAAACTTTTCCAAGCACAAATAGCAAGTAGTCTCCACAATGGTTAGTTACGTGAATCTAAAGACACCATGCTTCTAAATATTAGTTTTAGTCAAGGAAAAGTTTT
Organism: Protopterus annectens; assembly: GCF_019279795.1. Taxonomy (NCBI): domain Eukaryota; kingdom Metazoa; phylum Chordata; order Ceratodontiformes; family Protopteridae; genus Protopterus; species Protopterus annectens. Next base: position 632,529,951 of record NC_056747.1, read on the forward strand.
GACAGCATATTGTAAAGTTATTGCCAAACCTAGAAAACATCATGTGGGACAAGATAGGAGTTGATGTGATACACAGTAGTTTAGACCTACAGAAAACCAGCATAACAGTCAAAGGTCAAGTGCACATTTTTTAACACACTACAATGTCCTTATTCTACAAACAGCAAACACAATTAAGTACTGGAAACTGACTCTCTTGATGTTCTACAGTTTTATTACAGCTATGAAAAAGCATTAGAGACAAGTTGGTGCACAGTCATTTTGTTAACCCTAATGAAAGTACTATCTATGTGAATGAATATCAGAGTGGTATTTACCCCAGTGGTCAAAGTTCATTTTTTCAATATGTTCAGTAATTTATAAATAAAATGAACTCTATGCATTTTACTACTGTTAATGACAATGTTAGTGGCTCAACAGGTAGCATCCTAACCTTTGGTGCTAAAAGATTTATAAGAATGGATTTCTATTCCCATGTCAGGGGATGACTGCTCTCATTTTCAAGACTCTCATTTACAGACTCCTCAGAGGTGACCTCTGTCTGGCATAAAAAGCAATCTCAGACCCCGCCTTGATGGGACTGCTGTATATCTGCAAGTCACGCTCCACTCGAGTAACCCTTACGCGTACCCTCAACCTGGTCTGTGACATCAATAGGACTCGGCAGGAGAGATTTGTGTCCTAGAGACCCCCTTTCGTGGAATAGACTCCGTCTTCCTCTCCACATAAAGCAAAGTACCTCATTAAACCTTTTTAAATGCAACCTGGATAACTGGATGGGGAACAGAAAATACACCCCTGGGATTCCACCTGTGTCCCTGCTGGACAGTGGCATAGGGTGCTGACTTGTTGGAACATGGGCTAAATTCTTGGCTAGGCTTATAAGGGCCTCTGGGACAATAGCTTAGTAACTTTCTAAGATCCTATGATCCTAAGTACTTAAGTCCAGTGCAGTATGGGGGTGGGAGCAGAATTCCTGAATGTGCTGCCCTATGGATGAGATGCTAAACAGAGGTTCCATCTGTCTCAGTCAGTGGTAATGTGTGGGTGTGGGGGGGGGGGGGTATGACAAATAACTGATCAGGTTTCAATTGTTATTTGTAAACTTACACTGTAAGACACTTGGCTGAGTCTGAGGAGGATGGAATCACTGGGATCCACTGATTAAAATTCTGATTGGTAGCTGTGGACTGTGGAGCTCACCTGGCTGTAGTGGGTGATAACTATTACCTAAGGCAGAAATGCACATTTACCATATACCCTGAAGGTCAACTGTAATTTGTGTTTTAATAGGCACCAATAGTGGGAATCAAATCCTAGACTTTTGGTTCCATTGTGTTTTTAAATATTGGCATATAAGGTGCAGATGTTAAAGCCTGTAGCCCCTGTTCATCACACCCAACATAATGTCTTTTATTTCACTGATTGTGTTCTGCTACCAGTGTAACCTTTTTAAATTTGAAAAGCACTTAAGACAAAATACTACATAATCTGGATGTACTCAGATAGCTCAAATATCCTGTAGAGAAAAGAAAAACTATAACATATGTTCAAATTATTTGCCTTTTTATAAGACAAGGCTGATCTGTGACCAAACAAACTCAGCTGACACATTGAATTAAAATATTATAGGGTTCTGCCAAAACTTACTGCACTACAACCGCCACCACTTCTGCTGCCTCTTTTAAGAATATGTAAGGTCAGGATAGATGTGAGGCTGCAGCTTGGAGCCATTTATACATATTCGCCAAGCAGCGAATGCATTACAAGCTAGAAACCCAATCTGGGAGCAGAGAAGGCTATAGGATGGCACTATTACAAGGCACTTTCTCATAATTATCTACTGTTCCACATTAGTTCTGTAACTGTTATAGATCCTGGCCAAATGTTATGGCACACACCACTATAGAAAACAGTCCTGAAAGATAATACCACAAATGTCTGAGGAATCTCACATTAGTAACTATAAACCTGTTTACAGTTTGCCATCCAGTCCCTATTGCAAAGTTACCAGCTTACCATTTTTTAATGCAATATAGGCAATTTATTCTTCAAGGGCAGCAGGCACTGAATTTGTAGATGAAACACTGAAATATAAAGTTGTTTGCTAGCAGCAACCTTTTCATTAGTTACAAACCTCTTTAATGTGTAGTTATTCAGATGATTTTTACTTCTGCAGAGATTATGCATATTGACTGATTATAGGTGGATTGTAATGACAGAAGTTTGAGTGAACTTTCATGGCTGAAATGGGGAGTTTTACCATTATTGGTTCATATATTTTGTTGCATTGCTTACGGAAAAAAATGTTCAAAAAAAATGTTAAAAACTACAAATTTAAAACACAGTCTAACAAGTGGTCCTGTATTACACAGGGGATATAATTTCATTATTACATATTATAATTTAATACAATCAGGAAGGTGAATCAAAGAACTTTTGCATTGTCCAAAAAATGAGTGCAAGGGGCCTATGATTTGAAAACAGCCCAAAGGTAAACTTAATCCAGCACTGGCCAGATGCATTTTCTTTGAATGTGGGTTTCAATGTTGTTTCAGTGAATGTGAGTTTCAAAGGCAGAGAAGTTTTAATGCTAAGTCTGTTTTCATTGCGAGACTGTTTTGCTTTATTTAGCAAATGTCTGTCGGTGTTTGTACTATAAAATTTGAAATAAAAGTTTTAAATTAAATCCAAATCTCTGTAATCATTGTAGAAGTAAAGCAGAAAACAGTATGCACAGTGAGAGTTTTGAACAATGTTCATGGCAACTGGAAAGAAAGGGAGACATAGCAAAGGAATTGAACACTGAAGGGGGTACCAAAATTACACACATTTTACTTTCACGTACATGTCCAGAATTTTTGACATGAAAAGTTGGCAACCTTATTTTCTAGTAGTTGCTTTTTTTGGCAGCTAATATCAAACTCAACACACCCTTACTATGTCTAGAAATTCACATTCTATATCCCAGTTAAAAATAAAAATAATCCCTTAGTTACTACCATTTATTCCCTCAATACACCTGTCAAAATCCTGTGTAGGAAATTTTTAAAAACTGCCAGCTTTTTACACCCCCCCCCAAAAAATGGGTTCCTATCAGCATCTTGAACATTGACAATATCAAATGCGATACTGTCGACGCGAGAATGCCGAAAGTGTAGAACATTGAACAGGTAAACAGAACTCTCCATAAGGGGAGATTTCCATTTACTACAATGTAGTGCGGTCTTGGAGTTGGTATATTTAAGTAGTGGGGGAGTGCAGGGGGGCCTGCCCCCCTGCCTACACCCTTTAGGTTTTTTTTTTGTTTGTTTTTTTATATCGGCATTCGAAAATTTAATAGTTCGATCATTTCAGTTCGATATTTTGTGATTTGAACTCGCGGTGGTGGTGCTGTGGTAGCGTTGTCGCCTCATAGTAAGACGCTGTCCGGTTCGATTCTCAGCTAGAGCGTCTTCTGCGTGGAGACATGCGTGAATGGGCGTACCTTCGTTGAAGGTTGTGCGTCAGGCCAGGCAAGCCAGTATGTAAAAATCAACTGCCAATCATTAGCGGACCGGAGTTCCGCTGTGCCGAAAGACACAAACAAATTTAGTGATTTGAACTATTAAATTTTCAAAATGCTGATATAGACCCAAAAATGTTCCAAATTACCTCTCACTTCCACATCACCTCATCGGAAGATTTTTCCTGATGTAGCTAACAAATGTTGAAGTGTATTTGGGGTATAAAAATACCTATGCAAACACTTTCATACAAGAGTCCTAACATTTCTTGGTTTTGTTCCACACTTGAGAGCCCTACAAATTTCTTATTGTTCTTTAGTAATTCACCTTTCAATTCTCTTTTCTCAAACTTTTCTAACATTTTCTTATTGATTTTTATGGTTATTATGCAGTATTTTATCACAGCAAGAGGTTGCATGTCCTCCTGTGGTCGCCTGTTGGGGTTTCTCCGGTGCTCCCCTCCCCACATCCCAAAGACATGCAGTAGGTGGATTGGACACTCTAAATTGGCCCTAGGTGTGAGTGTGTGTGTGCCTTCTATGGACACTGAAACTTCACTGCCAATCCTGTGTGCGGACAGATGATCCGCTGTGGCGACCCCTAACCGGGAAAAGCCGAAAGGAGAAGAAGAAGATGCAGTATTTTATATGTCCTGCTAATCCTTTTTTTAACAGCACCTTCTGTTCTAGACTAAAGCTGTTTTTTTTTATTTTTATTTACCACTCCCCCATCCTCTTTTCTTTGTCTATACTGTATTATCAATTTCTGATAAGAAAGCCAGTTGCTAGCCCACAGTCCAGACTCCTGCTTAATCTGAACCCACTCTATTACCTTTCCCACCAGAGTTCTTTACTCCCAGTACCTTGGTTCCTTTGTTAACTTCCTCCAGTAAATTCCATCTCCCTCTTGCCTGCCTTCTATACCCCTACTCAGAAATGCCTGTACTGCTAAACTTTCCTTTCTTCATTCCCACTCTGGCCTTAGTTCTCTAGTTCTTTGAATACATTCTGCTACTTTGTTCACATAGTATTCTCTATGTTTGTTACAATTCTCCTTAAGGACTTGCATATAAATTCTTGTCACCATAATTTGAACTCATCCCCGTTTCATCACCACCACCACTACCACCACCATCATCCTTTTCCACTCTGATTTATAACCTTCTGCTTGAGTTATATATGCACGAGTCCTACTTGTGTATATTTAAAATACCCCTTTAAATGAGGTAATTCTAAACCACCTTATTCTATGGAGAGAATCAACTTATTCCACTTAACTATTGCCCATTCCCCCTTCTAAATAAATTCTTTCAACAATTTATGGTCATTCACAACTTCTCTGGTTGTGAAAAATAATTCTGACCCAAATGTAAAACTAAAGGGTCTAAAAATGTTCATAACTTCTATCTTATTATCTCTAGCGATAATCAGGTGCCTCCAGTTTCATCATTGTTGTATTATTTTCAGTTTAGCTTACATACCAAAATACTTCATCTTATGTCCCCATAAATATTGCTGAAAGAATTCATGAGGGCAGCATAGTATACTTCTACAGCTTTTGTTTTATTTTCATTTATTTTATATCCTAAAAAGACAGGAAACAGTCTCCAAATATTCCACAGTGCCAAACTATCCTTTCCTGAATGTATTAAGTACAAAATATCATTTGCAAATAAAGCCCACCTTTCTTGATCACACCACTGATAATATCTTTGAATTTGTGAATCCTAGCTTTTCTTTGCTAATGGCTCTAAATACAGGTTCATAGGTTGGTATAAAGCAAACAAAAGGGAAAGATGGCATTTGCCAGTTTCCAATATTCAAACACAACTTGTCAGAGAGGAGCACTCCCACCCTAATTCTTGACTCCAACTCTTATTTCGTATTCCTTACTAATCTTATTCTTCTAACAAAGAATGTAAATAGTACCACTGCCCTACTCATAACATCATAGCTAATTTAACTGAATGTTTTCCTGTATTGAAACTCCCCAACAGTAAGGGTATTTTCTTATACTCTGCTTCCCACTCAGTCATCCTTCTTCTACGTATTACTATTATCAAATGTTTCCTCTCGCCACAAACCAAATTTATATATTTAATTTATGTTTTGCTGACAGGGTCAACCCTACTAAGCAGTGATCATTTTCAGAGGAAGCCCAGAAGAAATCCAGAGGAAAGCAGCAATATATAGATAAACAGTTTTATACACACACATTTTATATATATATATATATATATATATATATATATATATATATATATATATATATACGGGTCTACTTTGTTTCATTGAAAGCTCATTTCACTGAAGTTGAATTTACCCTGACCAAATCGCTGAAATCTGAAATTACTGAATCTCATTTCACTGAAGTGAAGTACTGGCAACGTGTAGAGTACTGTAAGGCAAGTAAAAGGTATATGCCCTTTCCTCCACTGAAGTGCAATCCTGGAGTTAGTATATATAGTTGGGGGGGGAGGGGGATGTAGCCCCCCCCCCAGTTTGGTTTTATATTATATTTCACCAAAAGCTTCAAAACAATAGACCCCCCACTAACTATATATACTAACTCCAGGATTGCAACTACAGTGGGGAAAAGGGCATATACCTTTTACTTGCCTTGTAGTACTCTACACAGTGCCAGTACTTCACTTCAGTGAAATGAGTTTTCAGTAATTTGAGCTTTCAGCGATTTGGTCAGGGTGAATTGACATTCAGTGAAATGAGCTTTCAATGAAACAAAGTAGACCCATATATATATATATATATATATATATATATATATATATATATATATATATATAAACACACACACACACGTACATATATACAGCAGAGATTTGTCTAGGCAAATCAGATCCTACATCCCAACTCAGAATAATAATTTCCATATTTCAAACTATGTGCTCACTCAATACTTCTGATAAAGTTGTGTTTACAGTTACCTTCCTCTTTCCATTTAAACATGCAACATGTACTCTCCCTGAAAGAAATTTCTGAATTCGGTTTAAGGTATAAAAATGCCTATGCAAACACTTCCATGCAAAATACTAAACCTTTTGGAATATGTTGCATATTGAAGTCATAACTTTGCAAATTGAATTTCCATTCTGTTTTCCAGTCCTTTCTAATCTTGTTTGATTAACTATTAGTTATCATGCAATATTTTATATGCCTTACCAATTACCCATTTTTTATGTTATAGATTCTACCAGAACTGGTCTTAGACTCAACAATCCCTTATCCCTTTATATTTACCTTACCTCTAGCCACTTCTCCCTGGATGCTGAGCTGAACACGCAGATTGGTAAGGCAGCAACAGCAATGGCTTGCCTAACAGCAAGGGTCTGGCACAACTCCAAACTGACCATCAACACTAAGATGAAGGTGTACCAAGCATGTTGCTCTATGGCAGTGAAACATGGACCCTGTACTCCTGCCAAGAATGCAGGCTCAACATGTTTCAGCCACGCTGCCTCAGAAGGATCCTGGGCATCACCTGGTAGGACCACATTCCAAATAAGAAAATCCTAGAGCAGGCAGGGATATCAAGTATATTTGCCCTGCTCTGCCAAAGACGCTTGTGCTGGTTTGGTCATGTCAGCCGTACGCAGGATAGTCGAATCCCCAAAGATCTTCTGTATGCTGAGCTTGCCTCCGTCTCCAGACCCATAGGAAGGTTTGCTCTGCTCTTCAAAGATGTCTGCAAGCATGACATTAAGGCAGGTGACATCATTCCAACAGGCTGGCAAGCCGTAGATGAAGACAGCATTACTTGGAGACTGGCCATCAAGACAGGTAGCCGGATGAGCCAGAAGAGACAGGAGCTATGGGAGGAGATAGCAAGAGCGCAGAAGGCAGAGGACAGCTTCTGTACCTAAAAAGTCAGGCATTGGCTACACCTGCATAAACTGTTAAGAGTCTGCCAGTCAAAAATTGGAATTTACAGTCACAGCAGGCACTGCATTTCAACCACTGACTGATTCTGTAACACAAACTTCATTGTCTCTCGAGACAGAGAAAGGCCATCGGCCAAGCTCAAGTACGCACTTCCCATTATTTACAAACAAAACTCAGCTACAATACAAATAATCTCCAATCCCATCTGCTGATTAATTGCTAGCTCTTCTCCTCAATAATACCACTGCCCAACATTCAAGCAAATAAGTTCTTAGTTCAGCAAACAGCCAGTCAACCTATTGGTACTCATATCTTTAAATTGTTACACATGCAAAGCTCTACCCTTTTCAGCTTAACTTCATGAAAAATCCTCCATATACACTCTACTCCATCTCCTTCAACCACCCCTACTCCAACAGCCTACCTGCACACCACTAAACATCCCTTTTCCATTCTTTCTCCCACCCTGTGGCAATCCATCCCCCCTATTCTTCAGAGAAAACATCAACTGAGTCACTTTCAGAAATTATCTTAACAGACTACTTAAATTCCAGGCCAAGTGCTGCCGTCACCCAAAAGTAACATTACCTAACTCAAGCTTATACCTACTTTTTTCCATTTTCGCAAGCATGAAAACATTTCCACATATTGTAATAGTGGTCTGCCATTGCCCACATTTTATCAAACCTCCTATTTATTCATTTCATCTTATAGGCTACTCCTTTAGGATTGGAATCGAATACACTGACAACAAGACAAAATCCGCAGAGTCCCTCAAAGTTTCAGTAAGGCAAGTGTCACACACTTAGCAGAAAAAAACAAACACTGAAAAAACTTTCCACCAGGTTTTCTCAGTGGAATAACTATACCAAAATACTCCCCATTTGAAACAATATGAATCTAATACTGGTATTAACTGTTATAAAAATAAATAAATAAATAAATAAACAAAGTGGTCTGTTCAAATAAATCTCTTACACTAGTAAATCAAGTAAAAAATCCAATCCAGGATATGTTGAATTTGCAGTGTCTTTATTAGTAAGCACAAACAAGCAATCCACAAGACCTAATTGTTAATACATTTAAGAACAATTACTTAAATAGCAGTTGAAATGGGAGTCGTAAAGTTTCCTCTGCAAATACAAATCAGTCGAACTGTAGTAAAAAACAACCCCCACTCCTTCCCTTAAAATAAAGTAATAAAAAGGATCCAAGCTAACTTAAAATACCATGCTATTCAGCTTTCCTAAAAATCTCTGTCTTTATTCCATCCTTATAAAACAAAAATAATAATAGAATAAAATTATCTTTTCACCATATTAATTTACTCAAATCTTTTTAACTAAAATCACTATCGGTTCTTCTTCAGGTCTGTACACACTAGAAATTTCAAGTTTTGCTGTCTGTCTAAATGTAATTGTCAATCAGAAGTAAGAAACAATTAAAACTACTAAAAATCTATCTGACTCATTTGTATTAACACCTAGATTCAATTCTAAGAGCACACTAGTAAATTAATTATAAAAACATAAAAATATGGAAATGTGAAAATAAACACACAGTTTTGTCTCAGTTTAAGTCACATCCAAGTCTTATACATGCTTTAGGTAGTTAGACAATGCAAGCTTTATACATAAACAACGTATGTGGCAGTCTGTGCAGTTCTGTAAAATTAAAAGGAGTCCAAATTAAACTGACCTGAAGGGTCTTTTGCCCTCTTTTGGAAAAAATGCCTCCGGTGCATTCTCCCAACATGCAAGTACGTCTTCCTCTTTCAAAATATTGTTAAAAAAAGCCTTCCACATCTTTATTACTCTCTTCTTTCCTAAATTCCAAATTTCCACAGGAAAACCATCTGTTCCCGGAGACTTCCATATTAATTGGTTATACATAATTGTTTTTATTTAATTTCTTCTTACCTTTTGCTAGTAAAGGTTGAGCCTCACCTTCCTCTAGTTTTGGCATAAATAAGCTTTCCATAATAAATATTTTCATTTGTTTCTTTTCTTTGTTCCCCATTCTGCAATGTTATAGGCACACAGTCTTTCCTTTTCCTCTGCTTATACTTTCCACCTTGCTCCACTGGCAATTTTATACTCTACAAAAAAATCTCCTTAGAGTGTCATGTATACAATCTTTTCTCTTACCATCCACCAATTGCTACGTGTCTACTAAATAACTTTGTATCATGATATCATATCACCTTCCTCTTTCCATATCTATTTTTTTTTAAGTTTACTCCTTTGTGACTCTCCCATATCCAAGCCATTTTTTAAACAAGAAACAACAGTTATGACATAGGCAATCAATCATTTATATAAACAAAAACAAACCATATTGACAATCCCAGCTGCAAGCATTTTACTTCACAAACCATACTGACAAAATCCCAGTTGCAAACATTGTACATCACTTATAATCTACCCAACCACTGTCAAACACTACAGAGCTCAGTCAAGTCCTGCCTTCTTTCAAACCTCATTCCTCCCCTGTATGCATTGTTCCTACACTTCCAAATTTTTCCTGTGCAATTTGACCCTACCCTTTTTTAAATATCGCAAGTCCAGTTGTTTTATCTCTGTTACTATATTCACTGCTTCTAGTACAGTTGGTTTAGACTCTGATTTCCATTTTCTAGTAATCGCTTTTTTTGGCAGCCACCATAATTAGACTCAGCAAGGCCTTACTATGTCCAGGCAATTCTGATTCTGTATCATAGCTCAGAAAAACCACTTCTGCAGTTACACCAATTTGCTCACCCAGTAGGAATCTCTAAAGTCTGCCAACTCATTACACTCCAAGAAAATGTTTCCAGTTATCTCTTTCATCCCCATTACACACATCTTCAACATTTGCTGTCTATCTGAGGAAAAATTCCCTGGAGACTACTTAGGATATAAAATATCTATGTAAACATTTCCAAGCAAAAATCCTAATTCTTCTTGATTTTGTTGCTTATTTGGGAGACATACATACATCCCCCCATTGTTCCTTTGTGAATTGCTTATGCAGTCTCTCTTCCCATTCCTTTCTAAACTCCTCTGATTGATTCTTATAGTTATCATGCAGTATTTTATATGCTCTACTAATTATTCCTTTTTAAATGTCAGCTTCTGTTCTAGATTCTACTAAAAACTCTACCAGTGCTGGTCTTTCATTTAGGACCCCCCCCCCCCCATTATTTCTCTTTGCCTATACTCTGATAAGGAAGGCAGTCTTTAACCTTCGGTCCAAATAAATTCTTGGCATCTTCACATTCTATTACCTTTCCCTCTCTAGTTATTTGCTTCCAATACCTTGGTTCCTTTGCCAGCTTTCTCCAATAGATTCCAGTCCCTTCTTGCCTATTTTCTATATCCCTAATTGTGATCATCCCCATCGGCAGGATTTCCTTTCTCCATTCCCATATTGGCTTAGTTCTTTGAATAACTTATGCTACTTTATGAATATAATATTCTGTATGATTACTGTTATTCTCCTTAAAGATTTGCATCCACAATCCCAATCTCTTCTTGTTTCTTGAGATTCCCCCATTTCATCATCCCATTCCATTTGAATTATAGGTTTCTGCTTGTGCTATGTATAGGTGCCTTAACTATGTAGCTCTAAAATAGCCCTTCAAATCGGTAATCCCAATCTGCCCTGTTCTACTGGAAGAATTGGCTTATCCCACTTCACTCTTCCCATCTTCCCCTCCCAGATAAAATCCTTCAGCTTTTTATTAATTGCTATCTGCAAATTTTCCTCTGGTTGATAAAAAATATGCTTGACCTGTGTACAAGACCAAAGAGACTAAAACATTTTAACTGCTTAACCTTACTATCCATGTCCATATAACAGAGCTTCCAATTTCTCAATGCTTGTATTATCTTTTGTTTAGTCACTTCCCACATATCCTTAGCTGCCACACCAGAATCATTTTTAATCCATACTCCTAAATATTTCATTTTCTCATGTCCCCATAAATATGGATAGTGCTGAACCAGTTCATACGTGGGTACACAATTTACCACTATTGCCTTTGTTTTAGAATCATTAATTTTGCAGCCTTAAAATATATGAAACTGCATCAATTTGATCCACATCACTGTAGTATCCTTTTCTGGTTTTGTCAGGTATAAAATAATATCATCTGCAAACAGAGCCAGCTTTCATTTACTACCATACCAATTATATCCTTGAATTTGTAAGTCCCTTATTTTCTTTGACAACGGTTCTAACTATAATGCAAATAAAGGGAAAGAGGACTGCTTCCTCTGCTCAAGCAGAAATTATCAGAGAGGACCCCACCCACTTTAATTTTTGCCTCCGATCCCTCATATATCCTTCTAATCAACCTTATAATTTTATCAGGGAATGCAAATGCTTCCACTGCCCTGCTCATAAAGTCACAGCGTACTCTGACAAATGCTTTCTCTGCATCAAGACCCACCAACAAAAGTGGTATTTTCTTACATTTTGCTTCCCTCTGAATCACCAATGTTCTGTTAATGTTGTCAAATGTTTCCCTCTCTTCTACAAAACCGCACTGATCGAAATCTATCAATTTTGGTATCACTTTTGCCATTCTTTCAGCCATTATAGACAAACATTTTATAATCATGGTTTAGTATTGAAATGAGCCTGCATGACGTTGGACCTGATGGATCTTTACCCTCTTTAGGTATTACACCTACCACCACTTTCTTCCAGGATGTTGCTACTTGTCCTCCTCTTAAGATACTGCTAAACAAAACCTTCCAGATCTATCAGTTTTTTCCCTTCCTAGTTTCTAAACTTCCACAGGAATACCATCTATTTCTGGGAACTTTCCTGTAGATTGATTATAAATCACCATTTTTTATCTCATCTCCTCCTATCTTGTTAGTAATTGAGCCTCATCAACTTCTAAACTTGGCATATTTAATTCTTCCATAAATATTTCCATTTGTACATTTTCTTGATTTCCATCTCTCTCTCTCTGCTTTATGCAGACTTTCATAGAATTTCTGAAATATTTATAATACCTCCACATGATTTCTTGTTACCTTCCTTGTTACAGGCTCCCTAAGCTTGGTGGCAGCCCTTTCTACTTTCTGTTTCCCAAGTCATTATGCTAAAAGTTTTTGTGCTCTGGAGTCATTATCAAAAACAGTTTCTTAACAGCAATCTATCTAAACTCATGCATATTATTGAGGTAATCCCTTATTTGCTGTTTAGCATTCTGCAGTTGCTCCATTTCTTCATCTGTGAGAGTCCCCCTATTCTGCAATACTTTACATCTGTCAGTCCCTCTAAATAATTCTTGTTACTTCTTAACCATATCTCACTTTTTTATTTCCAACCTAGTTTTAATCTCTACTTTAATTTTATCCCACTCCCTAGTTATATTTTCAGAAGAAATTTCTACCTTCTCCAGTAGCTCCTGAATAATTTTCACTACCCTTTCCTTAAATTCCTCTCTTTTCAACAGATAGGTGGGAAAGTGCTGGTGTCTCATTTTTATTTTATTACCCTGTGTTTTTATTTTAGTTATTATTGGCACATGATCTGAGATGTTTATTAGGTGCATATCAAGACCTTCAATTAAATGCACATGTTCCTGTGAAATATAAATTCTGTCCAGCCTAGCTCAGTTTTTGTGTCTTGGGGAATAATAAAAACATTTACTCTGAACTCCTAATACTGAATTCACATATTCCATGTCAAATATTTTCATAACTTTCTTCAAAAGTCTATCTTCCTTTGTTATACTTTCCCTTCTGGGCCCACCAGACACATCTTCACTGCTGCAAATCAAATTCTAGTCCCCACCTATAAGTAATATTACTTGCTGAAAGCTGATTATTTCTCCCAGAATCTTCTTAAGCTCCATTATAGCAGTTTTAAGTGGAATACAAGTACATGCCAATGTAATCCTCTTCCCTTGCTATTTTCCCCTTAGTACTAAAAATCTACCATGATTATCTTTTTTATCCTCTTCTATCACTATTGGAGCTTCTCTTGCAATTAATATAAATACCATATTTTCCTTTGCCTCAGGTATTCTGCTGAATAACTATCCTGAAACCCTTTCTTTATCAAAATTACATGCTCAGTTCTTTCAAAGTGGGTCTCCTGTAGCATAGTTATTTATACTCTACATTTAATATAGTTCACTGCTCTTTCTTTTTTGTATTTATCTGTGAGACCATTGACAATTAAACACATTACAGAAAGCATCATTGTATTAAAAAATTATTATTCCCACCTTTTACGTATAACAGCTTTTTTGTTAAATATCTAGTTCCAGCTTTTATGTTACATGTATACACCATTTGGCTGGTTGGACTTTTATACAATTGTTTCTTGTCATATCCGTTTGAGCCTATGTCACGTCTTACAAAATATTTTGTTTTATTGAAAGCCTTCAAATAAATAATAACCCTCTAAAACAAATTAACCTAACGCTAACACACAAAACTATGTACATCTTCAAATATTGAAGTTTTATCCTCCTAACAGGAAGAAATGTCCCAAACTGACAGCCACATTCATAGACTAGAGTTAACCTGAAAGAAAGGTTATCCATGCTAAGACACACGGTGCAGTCTGCACATATACTAGGTGCTGTCTGTTTTTTTCTTACCTTTACAGCTCTCCAGCTGGGAAAACACCTGAATGCTTTCAGAGAACTTAATCTCCTAGTCAGTTTCTCTGGGGTTTTTTCTAGCCAATCTCTATCAGACTGTAGCTCATTTCTCTTTATCAGACTGTCTCCATGGAGACATGAGGACCAGATACAGAATTGCTACAAAGTATACATTTGCTAAAAAAAGCCTTCCAATAATCAATATTTTTTTTCATTTACTTACTTTCCCTTAAAACTTTTACTAGGTCAAGCTAAGGGCCTTAATTCAGTTATTCCCCCATGCAAGAATGAGAAAAAGCACACTAATATTTCTTTTGTCATGCTCTTTTAACCAGACTTTTTTAACACTGCAGTGCCTACATTTCTCAAAACTGAACAATGAGAAAGAGAAGGGGAAAAAAAAAAAAAACAGGCACACCTATTTACAACAGTATCCCTATTACTCTTGAAAACAACTGACAGAACTTTACTTTATATTATGCAAAGAAAATCATACACTATAAAAATAGTACTATTAAGAAAAATTGTTTTGCTTTCAGTTAACTTTCTCTCTCCTCTTCCCCTCCCTAAGTAGTTTTCCAAACATTAACGGCATGAAGTAGGGCATATACTTTAGAGTCCCCCACAAGTTCAAAGTCCAAAAAAGTCCAATACTTCCAGCTTTTCTTGTTCTGTGACATTTCACAAATATAATTATTACTTTATAATCCAACATTTGTCAATTTCCAAATTACTAGTTTTATTCCTGTTCATCTCCAAAATCCTGTCTTTGCTTTATTTTCAGTGTGCTATCGATTCTTCTAGCCAACTCTCGTGCTCCCTTCCTTCACTCCGGCATTTTCTGTTGAAACATTGGAAAAGGTTTTACCGGCACAGTCTTTCTGTGGTCTTTATTATCAGAAGAACATGATGCAGAATCTCCTTCTGTTTCACAGCTCACTTTTTTTGTTGGACAAACTTTTTATATTTCCTCCTTAGCACTTACTTCATTAAACAATGATTTTGTTCCTAGAGTATTTTGAAGATAGCTGGGTATAGCAGTTTGCATCTCATGCCTGCTTTTTTGACATTCCCTGAATAGTGAAATAAATGTCTCCCACTTTATCCTTCTGCCAGAGTTTTGTTAGAATCAACTCCTTCTGCAGGTAGGCTTGCACCTTTACTATTAAAGGTCTAGGCTGCTTTCTCATAGCCAGGTTTAAAGCATACGCACAATGTGCTCTTTCAATTAACAACTCTTGCTGTGGAATACCAGTCCAGTTGCTTATTTGTGCTTTCATAAAATTAATACAGTCTGTTCCTTCTAGCTTCTCTGGTACAGCTGAAAACTTCGGGTTCTCCTTTCATGCTCTGTCCTCTAATTCTATTATTTTTTGAAACATCTCTTCTTGAGCAACCTCATATTCAGCTAGCATTTTCTTCATTTTGACCTCTGATTTTTGCAGTTTTATCACCTCATCCGAATATCTGTTTAAAGCTTCTATTTTTTCCAGCCTTTTGTTGCTTGAGTTGACATACTCCATCCGTGTTTTGTTTATTTTAATTAGGTCTGTGTGTAGTTGTCTTATGCTTTCCTCTAGATTACTGGAAGTCATGTCTGGAGCTTGCACTGCTTTTTGCTGAAGAACTGCAGTACATTTTGCAGTCAGTGTTTTTCTTTACCTTTTGTAGCTGACTTTCCTTCAGTTCCTCTATTTCTTTTTTCCTGGCATCCACGCACGCCACTTACTACACAATTACTGAAATTTACCCAGAAACACAAGTCCACTGATCTTCTCTGCTGAGTTTCTGTTTTCACACTGGGAGAGCTAGAATTAAGCTGTTCCTCAATGTGCAGCCATCTTGGAAGTCCATATTCAAAAATTGTTGTCCTTCTTGCACAGTCTTTCTTTTCTAGATTTTACACCTTCCGTAAACCCCTTGCATTTATTCCTTAGCAACAATAAAGAGCCCATGTTAAACGTAATAATTACTTCTTTTAAAAAAATAAAGTAAATCTTTGTCTCACATTGTCAGTTTTTTTCCTGGATGCCATATCTCATCAGTTTAGCATTTCTATTACATGCTTTTCTGTCTCCTTTAACACAATACATATACTTTTTTATCTTTACCTTTGACTACGAAAACCTATTTTTCCATTTTTTTCAGGAAAAAAAATTGTTTCCATTGCTTTCTGCTATAAGTAAATTTTATCTATATGTAAAATAAGCCCCTTAATTTATCAACTTTCTTTTGTGGATTTTACCCCTACTACCTGCCAACCATCAAACCCTCTCTTGGTTAATCATCTAATTTATTCCCTGCCAGGCAATAGTTGGGTGAGAGTGGTTGATGCCCAGGCATCCAACAACAGTAACCCGCTATTTTTCAATGTTTCCTCTCCCAAGTGATGAATGCACACTTGGCATGGCACTAAGAAGGGGACCTGCAATGGGATGATCGCAGAGAACACTCCTCACTTCCACAAGGATCACTGCCTAAAAGCAGCCCTACCATTCCACTCCAGCATAGCAGTGGTATTTCTGGTCTCCACCACAGACACTGCACTGCCCTGTGTTCCACCAAGTATACACAGCACCCACTCCCAGGAGTTCAAGGCAGATTACTACCCTTCTCTTCATCTACTCCATGCCTGAATCCTCCAATGCTAGAGCTGCTAATCAAACCCCAGTCACCTGGGATACAGTAAGAACTTCATCTTTCTGTGCCAGGATACCAGACAATTCCAATCCTATGCATCAGCTGCTACTTTCCTCTTCCTGAAACTCAAAATTCATATTTCCTCTATCCAGATAACATTGATATTTGTTAATTAATAAAACTTCATACTTTTTAACAATTCTTTCTTTACAAGAGACATGGTATTTTCATAAATGCACACTATTCTAACCCCTCTTCTTTAGTGAGTAACATCCACTATCACATGCCTTTCTGGAAGGTCTATATTAGATAAATGGACTTTCAAAAGTTTGACTGTCATATAGTCAACAACATATGATCAAACTTTCAAACATTTGAATATCTAATAAAAAAATAAATAAACTACACAAAACACCTACCTGAATGTTTTAAGCAGGGGGGCAAGCTCCCCTACACCCCTCGCTCTCTAAATATACCAACTCCGAGATCGCACTACAGTGCAGAAAAGGGAAATCTTCCCATTCCACACTATACGGAGATCTCCCGTTACAACGTCTGAACATTCAAAAATCCGATCATATGGTGTCGGCCATATGACACACTGAATGCTTGTACAAATTTTACAGCCACATCAACAATCATAAAAAAAAAAAAAAAAACACATCTAAAAAAGTCTCCAAGCCCTAATGAATAAATGATTTATTACTCAGAAATAATTACACTTTTAGAGTAACTAATAAACAAGCATAATCACTGTTTTATAGTACGGACACCCATACTTCTTTAAAATCTCAATTTTATTATAAAAAAATTAAAGTAATACACTGATGTCTTCAGCTTTCTGCATACAAGCCTTGTAATAATTAAACATATGCATCTTTTAAATACTCATGTGAAAAGAAAATCAAATGCATGGAAATAACTTTAGCTTTCAGTAGACATAATGTTACTAACAATTACACTATGTATTTCATCAATAATTCATTGTCAATTTTTTGGATAAATTTCATAAACAAAGACAAATCATTTTATTTCTAGCAAAAGTTCTCTAACATTAAATAAACACAGTGCTTCTGCTAGAAGTCGAAGGCCACTGGACTGTTAGGGCAACCATTCCCAACATCTCTTTATATTTGAATTTGTGAGCCTCATATTTTCTTTGCTAATGGATCCAAATTTAAAGCAAATAACAAAACGGTAAAGAGAAGAATTCTGCCAGGTTCCTCTGTTCAAACACAGTTTGTGGGAAAGGAACCCACCTTCCTTAATTCTTTCTTCCAACCCTTCATATATCCCCCTTTGGATCACAACTACCCTATTAATGTTTACAGCTCCACCACAATACCAAACTGAACCATGTATATCTCTATATATGTGGCTTTATAATTATAATTTAAAATTTAAATGGGTCTTATGAAGCAGAGTCTGAAGGGTTTTTACCCTCTTTTGCAAACACAGCCACCACAGCTTTCTTCCAAGATAATACTCCTCTTTAAAACATTGTTAAACAAAATTTAAGCACAATGCCTTAACAATCAGAAGGTAAAAAGCAGGATGAGGAAAAGTGGAGCAATAATACTTATAGTGGGGGTGGGGGCCCAATTGTGATAGAACAGAAAAAAAATAAGATGGCTAGAATAGCAGCTTGAATCTTACACCTGTTTCTCAACATGTTTTTATTGCTGGACTAAACTTGCTTCTTTTCTTACTGGTATACAGTAAATAATTATTTTCAACAAATACTCTAACAGTCCTACTTTTAATACTTTTCCCATTTCCTACAGTTTTGTCAGGAACAGCTCTTTCTGCTGGTATGACAGCATCTTCACTAATACTCTAAACTTGTACATACCAACTCTTAAGATCACCATACCTCAAAGGAAAGAAATATTCTAAGAAACCACAATCTCGGAGTTATTATATGTAAACCCTCAGTTTTAGTTATTCAATCTTGGTACTCCAAGATTCACAATAACGCGTCTCATATTCCAAGTGGTTACTACGACAGTGTTTGTTTTCAGAACATTCAGCTCTTCCTTCTGAAACAATTTTAATGGGCAGGGCTTTCTCTGTTGTAACTCATCACTGTATGCCAGTGGTAAAAACAGTGAAGAAAATGTTGGAGTGTTTACAACTACAAAATGCAATGCATGTCAAAATATGGGAAAAGATGAAACACTAATAGCTTTATATGTGAACTGCATTGTAGATATGATTGTACATTTTGTCATGTAGTACATGCTACTTACTGTAACCATGCTTCAACTGACTCTCATATAATTATAATAGACATACAATTAATTATAAGAACATCTTAGGAGTGTAACAAAATTTCCCAGTTAGTGCTATTGCACAGCATTTACATTGTATTCACATGATGGTAAGGCTGTTGTTTTGAAATCTGTAGTACTGTATTTGGTCCCAGTCAGAAGCAGTGGAGACACAGACGCACATCGATTATATGAAGAATATTTATTAACATTAATACATGGAACTTTGTTTACAAAGTGTTTTAAACCAAGAACAAAGCTTGGGAGTTTTGAAACATTTTAAGTTGTATAACTAAATTAAAGGGTGGTTTGTAACTGAATGACTTTAATAAATTTATATTTAAATATGGTAACAAGTTTCAATTGTCCAACACTGAAGGGGTGTAAATAAAGTAAATCTTTAGAATACATTTTTTATCCACTGGCTGCCATCCTTTTTTACTTTTTCCAGTTACATAGTATATAATTTATTTTAATTTGCTCATTACAGAAAAAGAAAGGAATAGCTACATTAATGAGGAATGACATCATGGTGGGCTTTCAGGCTCACAAAATATTGTATAGCATGAAAGGACAAAGTGTGTGTATCCCTTTTAGCTGAAGGGTGTTGCACTTATGTTGTTTATATATTACATCAGCACGTGGTTTGGATGTTAGCTGGGATATTCTGCAAACACCTTACTGTTTATGGGCATCAACTGGTTTTAAAGCTCTGTGTTTCTAAAGTATAGCCAAACAATCCACTTATAATGTGCTGATGAGGTTTGGCTTTATTGGCCTGAAGGTACCCATAAAGACTTAAAAAGTCATGGGCATTAAGAAGCCATGCAGCTGGAAACACAATGTCCTCAAGTTATTTGCATAGCATCTATATTAAATCAGCGAATGTCTAAAAAAGCGAATGCTGATTTATCGACCCCATGTAAGTGAAAGCTTACAATCCTGAACACTCAGAACAGCAATTTTTTTCCCCCAGGGTAAAAAAATCGTTGTTCTACAAAAAATAAATAAATAAATACATAAAAACTTCAAAACATTACATAAAGTGAGGGGTTTCAACCCCCACACACCCCCCTACTTAAATATACCAACTCTGAGATCGCACTACAATGACGAAGTAACAGAGGCGGCCAAGTGATTTCTTTCCCAGGGAAAGAAATCGCTTATATGTCATTTCGCTATTTTGCTGTTTCGTGCTTTCAAGTTCAATTAAGACGCATTTGAAGGATTGCGTCTTCGATTATATAATGGGAACCCTTTGCATATATCCTATGAATCTGGAAACATCTAGCTTGGCTGGGTTTTTCCTGCAGTTTTTCAGGGTACTGGTGAAATTAGGTACTCTGTTAAGGGGATTATCAATTTGTCTGCATGCAGTCTGTGTTCCATCGCTGCCTTTGGGAATGGATCGGGCTTTCTCACTCTTTGTTAGTTGAAATTTGAATTCTTAAACTCAGAATGCTCCATTAGTTTTGACCCAAATTTGGTATTTTTTTTTTATTTAAATCAATTTGTCACCACAGTCTTTACACTTGCCTTATGTGCAATAACTGTAACACCTAGAGGCAAGCTGACATCTGTTGCATTTGCCTGCTTATCCTTACAATACTTCTCTCCTATTTTCTCAATACTAATGTTTCCTACCCTTCAACTCTGAATAATACATATCGTTCTTCTTGATCTACAAAGAGGCAGCCTTCATTTTTGACTTTAGCTCAGTATTCTTCTTTTCTTTCATATACATCAAAATGTTTCACTGTTTCCATTCTCTCTTCTTTTTCTTCTTTATTATATATTTTTTATTATTTGTTTACCAAGGTAGGGCACCGGTCCACATGGACCAGTTGCAGGCTTAGCCCATCAGCCCATGTGAAATCTAATACAAGCAGTGCTTAGATAAAAACAAATATCATTAAAAACATAAATAAATAAATCAGAGGAATACAAAAAAAAAAAGAAGTTATTCTGTGTTGTTGATCTTCATTCATTCATTACTAATGGGTTATCGGTTCTGTCCTCGGAACAGAGTCAGCCGTTATAACAAGCTCGCGCCAACCAAAAAAATCTCAAGCTAAGCTTACCCATAGTGCCTCTCTCACTATCACCCCAGATCGACTTTGCCCATAAGAAAGAGAGAGAAAGCAGAGACTTTATCTGAGCAAATTCCCTATCATAAGGTAGGACCAAATCCGAACCTCCATGAGTCTTTCAGAGGGGGATGGCGGGTGAGAGGCAATGAATGAATTAAGATCAACAACACAGATGGAACGTTATGGTAAGAACATAACTTCTTTATCTGATGTCGTTAATCTTCATTCATTCATTACTGATGGGACAGAGCCCCTAGCTACTTTATTTCCTGGGAGGTCCTATGGAAGGATATTTCTGAGCACCACTGAATCAAAGGAAGCTCTCCCCCTGGAGACCAAATTCAATTTGTAATGAGTGATAAAGGCATGAGGGCTAGCTCATGTTGATGTTGCACAAATGTCATCCATGGAAGCTCTTGCATGGAAAGCAACAGATGTCGCAACTGATCTGGTTGAATGCGCTTTGACATTAGTTGGTAGAAAAACTTTGTTTTGTTAATTGGTAAAGCAAATGCAATCTCTCAACCATTTAGTTAGAGTCACTTTTGAAAAAGATTTTCCCAGTTTTGGTCCTGAAAAGGATATGAATAATTGGTCAGATGTTTGGAGTGATTTAGTCTTGTCCAAGTAGAATCGCAATTGTCTATGCACATCAAGTAAATGCAGGGAATATTCTCCTTTGTTAGGAATCAATTGCTTGATTAATAGTCAAATCCGAAATAACGTTGGGTAAGAAGGTGGGATTAGTCCAGAGGGATACTCTGTCTTTATGGAAAACCATGTAAGGATGCACAAGGCTTGTAGTTCAGATAGTTTCCTTGCTGAGGTAATAGCTACCAAGAATAAAGTTTTCCAGGATAAAAATTTTATATCGCAAGTGGCAGCAGGTAAGTAGGACGAGTCAAGGATTGTAGAACTAGTGTCAAATTCCAGGGTTTGAGAAACTCTTTGAAGGGTGGTCTAATGTATGTGACACCTTTCAAAAAGGTTTTACAGAGACAATGAGAAATCAGGGATGAGTACTGGAAGCCATTTTGGAAGTTAGAGAGCCGCCAGGTGTTCTTGAATAGCTGAAGCTGCCACTACCGAATGGAGGAGATTTGATAAATAGTCCAGTACGGAAATAAGCAAAGCTGAAAAGGGGTCTCTATTCCGTTCTCTCGAGACTAAATTATGAATCTTTTCCACTTGCTGAGATAAAGTTTCCTGGTGAGTGGTTTATGGGAAGCCAGAAGAATGTTATGTACAGGGTAGGATAGATTATTTTGCCTGGCAATTACTGGAAGTGGACAAACCAAGCTGTCAGCTTGAGACTCGATATGTTTGGATGTTTCAACCCTGTGGGTGCGACAGCAATTTTGTAGTTGGATCTAAAATCTATGGTTGATGTACTAGGTGAGGCCAAAGAAAGGGAAACCAAACTTGTCGGGGCCATTAGGGTGCAATGAGGATTACTTTGTTTCTCAACCGAAGAGCTTTCTTTAGAAATTGCGGGATCAGAGGAAGGTGAGGGAAAGCATAAAGAAGTCCTGTGGGCCAATTGTGTACTAGAGTGTCCCTCGAGTACTCTCCCTGTGGGGGAATTAGGGCAAAGTAGCTGCTGCATTTGTGGTTTGCGGTGGATGCGAACAGATCCCTGCAAGGCTGGCCCCAGCGACTGAAGATCTTCGCTGTTATGACAGGGTTGAGGGACTACTTGTGAGGCAGAAGAATGCATCTGCTCAGTTTGTCTGCAATTACGTTAGAATCCCCGGGAATGTACATTGCTATCAGAAAGCAGTTGGAAGACATCGCCCATTGCCAAATTCTCATGTCTTTCCAACACAACAGATAGGACTTAGTTCCCCCATGTTTGTTGATGTACCAGACTACAAGCATGTTGTCCGACTGGATAGCAATTTTCCCTGATGGGAAGACAGATGGGAATGCTTGCAACACTAGAAGCACTGCCCTCAGTTCTAGAACATTTATATGCAGGTTGGCCTCCATGGGGGGACCAAGTGCCTTGGACGGTCTTTACCTGAAAGTGCCCCCCCCCCACCCCATCAGTGAAGCATCCGTGGTCACTATGGTCTTGGGCTGAGAGAGGGAGAAAGGACGACTCCATAGGTCTTTTTATGGCTTCATCCACCAAAATAAGTCTTGTTTGCATCGATTTATTATGCGGATCTGAAAGGACACAGGATGAGTCAAAGGGGACCACTGTGTTAGTAAAAGCTACTGTAGAAGCATCATGTATAGTCTTGCCAGGGGAACTATAGTAATCAATGTTGCCATTGATCATAGTAGCTGAAGGACTGCCTGAGCTGAAACCTTGTCCTGAGAGAGACTCACCCAGAGTTGAGACCTTAGTCTTTCTAACCTTTGAAGTGGGAGAGAGACTAGGCAAGACTGAGTGTTGAAAGTTGCCCCCTATGAATTCCAGATTTTAAGGAGTCAACTTGCATTGTTTTTCATTTATTGAGATCCCCAAGGATTTCGTTAGCTTTAGGGTGTAACGTAAGGTTGCAACCAGTAGACGCTTGGCGGGGGCAGTAAGGAGCCAATCATCCAAATATGAAAACAATCGGAATCCTTGTAGTTTCAAGTGAGCTGTTACCACTGCCATGCATTTGGTGAACACTCTTGGGGCCGTAACGAGATCAAAGGGCAGCACTTGGAATTGGTAGTGATTGGCTCCCGGATGGAAGTGGAGGGATCTCCTGGAGCATTTGTCCATTTTTATGTGGTAATATGCATCCTGAAGATCTATCGAGAACATCCAATTGTCTTTCTCTAGAAACAGGAGGATAGACTGAACCATGACTATCCGGAATTTTGTCTGACAAATTTGTTTAGGATGCTGAGGTCCAAGATTGGCCTACAGTCCCTTTCTTTTTTGGCACTACAAAGAACCTTGAGTAAAATCTGGATTCTATTTGGTCTGGTGGGACTATTTGGATGTCTCTTTTTAGAAGCAGTTTCTGTATTTCTTGAGCTGCTGCTTCCTTTTGACTGGGTGGAATGTCAAAAATATGCCTTAGCGGCCTCGCGTAAAGATTGAAAGGGATGTGATAACCTCTGGTAATTATCATCTGCACCCAATAATCTGTGGTTATGGAGTGCCAGGCAAGGTGGTGCAGAGAAAACGGTCCCCTGACTGCTTCCAGAGGTAAGCAATCATCCTCTCCTCAGGAGCGGTGATAGGCCTGTGAAGAGAAAGAATCTCTGGATCCCTGGTTACGTGGACCTCCTCTGCCTCTGGAGGGGTGTCTTCCAGGTGAGTTTCCCCCTCTGCCTCAGGAAGTACACTTGCCACGTGCATCACAGAAATGATCCTGGGATTTCTTGTACCACATCTTTACATCTCCTCTGATTCCTAGAGTAGGATCATTGGAAGGGGGAGAAGAAACGCACGCCCATGGCAGACAGGGTCTTACTGTCCTTTTCACACCTGGCTAATGTCTTTTACTTTTGAGCCAAAAAGAGGCTTCCACAGCAGCGTTGAGAAAAGAAGACTTAAAAGGGTCTGCAAAATCACATAGGTGCATCCAGGCATGATGTCTCACGACAACGCCTGCACCCGCTGCTCTAGCCACTCCCTTCTGTAGTATGAGAAATCAACTGCATGGACGAATTAGATATTGACTCCAAAATGGCAAGCTGTGAGGCAACTTTGTCACATACCTCATCAGAAACTACTCCTGCTAGGGTTTATGAGAGCTCCAAGATTAGGTCTCTCTGGAGACGAGTAAAATGTGCCAAGTAATTCAAGGACCAAATGGCAAAGGTTGATGAAGAATATAACCACTTCCCTAACCTATCCATTGCCTGAGACTCCCTGTTTGGGAGATAGACAGTAGGGCTCTCCTCAGCGAGCTCTTTCCTAGTGGCCGCCGCCACCCCCATAGTGTCTACTGTAAGCCTTTGGACCACTGTGGGTTGTCCTCTGGTGGAGTGAGAATTTTGTCTTGTCTCCAGGGGATAGGTTCAACGGTGTCAGGATTCCTCCAAGCGCACTGCACGATTTGATGAACTAGGTCATCTGCAGGCATGGTCATCCAGGAAGTAGAGGATTGAGCACGGAAAGCCTGCAAGAATACAGACTCCTCAGAGGAAGGGTCGGTGGTCCAATCTCCCCGCTGTTTTAAAATTTCCAGTATGTCTCCAAAGGAGACATCCTCTGGGGGTGACTGTGGGGATCCTTCCCATTCATCATACTCTGTATCTTCGGTAAGGGATTTTTCAGGGGAATCTATGTGCTTCCTCTTGCACTACCTCTTACGGGGTATCTCCTCAGCAGGGGTATCTGAAGAGGACTCCAAAGAGTGGGCTCCTTGTGAAAGGGTATCTTGAGGTTCCCGTGCTTGATGTCCCAGAATAGTGGACTGTGTCAGCTGCAGTTCAGAGGATGTATATATATATATATATATATATATGTATACACACAGACATATATATATATATATATATATATATATATATCTAGGAACCAGCTGTGAGCCTGCAGAGGCAAGTGCTCTCTCCATCACCTGGAAAGCAGGCCCGCCCAAAGAGGGATGGGAGCCTGGAACTGAGAAGGGCAACCTTAGGACTGGGGTCACACCTCAATCTGACAAGCCCACCCCCAGGGAAGCAGTTACAAGAGGACTCAGTGCTGCCAAGACAACTGGAACTATAGTAGATAGCACCATAGAAAAAAATAAGTGCCATACTACGGATTATGGTGCTGACAAACCAGTCATGATCCCGAGGATGGCACAGCTCCGAGTTAGTCGAGGGCCATAGGGGAGACTCCGGAGCCATGGTAAGGTCTACCAATGGAACTAAAGAAGCTGGTGCTGGGATAGGCGTCAGCGTCAAGGGCTCAGATACCTCCAAGGAGGTTGAAGGAAGAATATATGCTGGAGTCTGTGGAGAAAATTCCTCTGCTCTGGGTGGGAGGGAGGATTTGGAAAGAGTTGGAATTCCTCTGGCCGCCAGGAGCTCATCCACCTCTCACTATGCCAAATTCCAAAAGGCTCCTGGAGGAGTGGGTTGACATCCCTGCTAGAGAATCAGGGCATTCCAGAAAGGGACTACACTGCTGTCCAAAAAAAGGGTCTGCCGATAGGGAGTATCAGGTCCAAGGTAATATTTTGCCCTTCGGCACCATGGTCAAAGGCCCAACAAGATGTGTAGGAGAGGGGGTAGTGACCTGAATTGAGGAGACCATTTCTTGTGCCAAGAGGGGCATTAGTACTGCAACAGAAGTTGGTACCGTAGGAGTTGAAGTTTTGGGTATTTCCGTAATCACGAGAGGCACCATAGTAGGTGCTTAAGACACTGTTGCTGAGGATGGTACCATAGTTGATGTTTGAGGCCCTGGTGCCGAGGACGGTACCATAGAAGGGGTTTGAGGCCCTGGTGCAGAGATTGCAGGAGTCGATTTAGGAATTTTTGCCTTCAGTTCCATAGATTTAACAGCTTTAGAGTCACTAGTATGTGGAGAGGAAGGTACAGATCAACTCCTCTTTTTATGTTCCTTTTTAGGAGGGGTTGAACCCTCTGCCTCAGATATACCCTCCGAGAAAGGAGTTTTTAGGAGACCTTTGAGTATTAGCTTATTTTTTCCTTTCTGTCAAGGTGCGGGTGCTAAAGCCCTTACATAAGTCGCATGGGGTTTGAACTTCAAGATGTGGTACCACGAGACAATAAACACAAGACAAATGTCCATCAGAATTCGGCATTTTCCTGCTACACTGATCACATTGCTTAAAGCCTATTGTCCCCTTATCAGCCATTATCAATAATAATCAAAAACTTGTCCAATAACAATATGCGAAGCAATCAACAATACACACGCACACGCAGTCAAGAAATGGAAGGGCTGTTTTTTTTGGGGGGTTATCAACAATAGTAAATAAGTATCTAACGGGTAAAGAGAGAGAGGAAGAGAGAAAAAGAGAGGGGGGATACCAGCAATGGTATTAAAAATAAAAATTACCACGTAGGTAAAGGAAGGCCTGTATCAGCAATGGTATAAAGAATACCAAAATCTTGGTAAAGGATGAAAAAGGAAGCACTCAAACAGGAAGCAAGGGTAGCAAACTCTAAACAACTACTAATGAAATAGAAAAATCACAAAGTAGAGGAAAATTATTTCAAATGAAGTGTACATTTTTAAGCACTTAGCTTGAGAGCTGGCCTGACACGTTTTGATAGTATATGTGGCAAACTAGATCTGAGGTGATAGAGAGAGGGGCACTATGGATAAGCTTAGCTCGGGAGTTTTTTGGCTGGTGTGAGCTTGTTATAATGGCCGACTCGGTTCAGGGGATGCAACCAATAACCCATCAGTAATGAATGAATGAAGATTAACATCAGATCACATTATACACCAAGACATCTATGTATCTATGCATGTATAACAATGGTAAAAAATGGAAGAGGAGGAGGAGTAACACGACCTGAGGGAACCGTATATTAAAGGGAAGCACTGGATTAAATAGAGATATTGCCTTGGATGTATAAATATTGGGTAATATCAATGGACATAATGAAGTTAAAGTAGGCTTGAGCAAATGTCCTTTAAGTTGAGATGTAAATCTGGAGTAACAGGTTAGCTCCTTATGGTTTTCAGGTAGTGATGCTCATAGTTTAAATACTAGAGCAGGAAAGAAGTGCTTACTGTAGTGAAGTTTAACTCTGGTAGTATACAATATTGAACCTAAGTGAGCCCCAATTCTTGAGTTGTGGACTGAGGATTTTCAAGTAATTTCTGCAATTAGGAGAAAGAAACCTTTGTATAAAAGCTTAAATGGCTGTAAACAAAATAAAACATTTTCCATTTGCATGACAGGTAGTTATTCAGCCTTTGAGTGTTTTAGGAAGACGGTAATAAAAACAGAAATTTGAATTCCTTAACTTTGAATGCCCCATTAGGATGTCCTACATTTAGAATTTCTTACTTTTTAATCACTTTGTCATAACAATCTTTACAAATATTTTGTTTACTAGGACTTTTCAAGTTTTTGAAAAATGTGCCAATTCTAGTTGGGCAAGTTGATTTCCTTTCCTTATTGCTGCTAGACAGAAACATTTTTTTTTTGTTTAACTCAGAAAAACTGATTAATTTTCCAACTAGTTTTAGAGAGGTGTTACTGAAAAATGACAGAGTGGTCTAACCAGATGCCAAGACAGTTTCAATAGGCTTAATGTTAAGGCCTACTATTTACAGTGAACCTGGGCTTTTCAAAATTTCTATTTAGCTCCAAAAAGCAAGGCTTTCGTTTTTGAGCCATTTAGGAAGAGTTTATCATTGTTAATCCACCTGGTAATTGTGTGTAGTTCTTGAAGCTTGTGTTGAATGCAAGTAGGGAAGTTGCTTGACTTGAAAAAGATTATATCAGCAACATAAAATAGAACTGGTAGGTAGAAGAGGTCACTAGGGAGACTAGTGAGTATGTTTATGAATACAGAAAAGTCATGTGGGGCCTGACTAGATCCTAGAGGAACTATTTTGACTGGGGGGAAATGAGTCGAAAGATGAACCAACTTTAATTGTGAAAGGGCAGCTGGAGAAAAAGTTTTGAAACCAGAGGGAAGTATCTTGAGTTATATCAAAGCACAGTATGTGGTTGATCCAATAAATACTGTATCCGTCAAGATTATCTTTATTTGAGATTAAATATAAACGTGATGGTTCAGTTAAGAGTACATCTAACTTAATGGGCCTATTAGAAGTGTTCAAAAACTACTATAAAGACATAAATAATAACACACCATTTTTGGAGACAGATAATGTAATAAATACTTCTATTCAAAAAAATATAACTACTAAGCTGTCAATGCAACAAAATAAGACATTAAATAATCAAATAACACTAACAGAGGTGAAAGAGTAAATAAAAAATTTAAGAGATAATAAAGCTCCAGGATTGGATGGAATAATTCCTGAACTATACAAGATTTTTACTGGATATATAATAAAGAAAATGATGAATGCCTTTACTATGGCTAAACAAAAATGTATAACACCCTCATCATGAAAATACTCAATTGTCTCCCCCATATTAAAACAAGGTAAGGACCCCAAATCTTGTGATTCATATAAGCCAATTCCATTACTAAACACTGATTACAAAATTTTCATGACAATATTAGCTAACAGGATAAAGAAAATATTACCTAATCTAATACATAATGATCAGACAGGGTTCATTCTTCATAGAAAAGTGCAAGATAATATTATTAAATTGCTATCATTAATAGACATAACATGTAGCCGCGGTGGTACAGCAGTAGTGTTGTTACCTCACAGCAAGAGATTCTCCTGTTAGATTCACGGCTGGATTGCCTTCTGTGTGGAGTCTGCATGTCCTCCCCGCGGTTGAGTGGCCTTCGAAAGACCTGCATGAATGGGCGTGCCTTCACTGAAGGTTGGGCGTCGGGCTGGCAACTCGGCACCATAAAAATCGACTGCCAATCATTAGCAGACCGGAGTTCCGCTGTGGCGACCCCTAACCTGGAAAAGCCGAAAAGACAAACAACAATAGACATAGCATGCAAATACAAAAAACAACTATTATCAGCCTAGACATAGAAAAGGCTTTTGACTCTATTAGTTGGTCTTATCTTCAAAGAATTCTGATTGGTTTTGAATTCTCCTCAGATTTTGTCAACGTATTAATGAAAATGTATAGTGGGGCACAAGCCTATGTGAAAATCGGATCATGTCTATCCTCACCACTAGAAATCCTCAACGGAACTAGACAACGTTGTCCTTTGTCACCATTATTGTTTGTTCTTTCAATGAAACCTTTTGCTACATATATCAGAAACAAGCAAAATATAAAAGGCTTTCAAATTAATAAGGACTATTGTCCTAAGATACAATTATTTGCTGATGATATGTTAACGTTGGGTGATATTAATGGTTCTTTGCATGATGTTATAAATACCTTAAGCAAGTTTGAAAGAATTTCAGGGCTTAAATTTAATCATAATAAATCCAAAACATTACTAATTAACAAAAAGATCAACAAAAACCTAACAGAGAATAGCCTGCTTAATTGGGAGAATGATGTATTAGAATAGTTGGGTGTCAGTATAAAGAGTACATGGAAAGAGTCTGTTAAACTAAACTACAGTAATTTAATAACCACCATTAGTGAACTAATCAAAAGATGGAATAAAATGTTCTTCACAATGGAGGATAGGCTCTCTCTAATTAAAATGACAATTTTACCTAAAATTTTGTTTTATATACAGTCACTGATACTACCCCCTCCCAAAACTTATTTAAAAAAATAGATTCCATGTTACTTAAATTTTTATGGCTCCCCTTAAAACCTAGGACTGCATATAAATGGCACATTAGGGCTTGGAACAGTAATGGGATGGCACTCCCTTAAGCTTAGATCTTTATTCCAAATCAGTTATAATTAATGTAATATTACATTGGATCACACCTACCTATATATCTGGCTGTAAAACAATAGATGAGATTCATATAACTGATGTCAGAACTATAGAAAATCAATTTAAGGACCAATATGGAATAAGTAGAGTTCATTGCTTTTACGTGAATTTTGTTTATTTAATAAGAAGTTTGATCATTTTTCTTATGGCATTAATCAAATATTTAATAATTTTTATAATATAATTGATTGTAATTACAACATTAAACAATTTCTGTTTCTTATATTCCCTATAGCATACTCCCGATTGCCTAGATTCTTTCAACATCAATGTGATGCAAAAATTAAAGGAAAATAACTTAATATTCTGGCATCAGTTTATTGAAAAATAAGAGTATTAAACCACTAAATTCTCTTTTATGCAGTTTTGATAATAGTCAAGACAGTTGGTTGTTTATAGACTCATTACGGCAGTTTATAGAACACAAAATGAGAGTATCAATCAACCTAGAGACTGAATCTATACCTAGTTTGATTCAACTTTTTATTAGGTGTCTTGAAAAGACAGAATCAAAAATTAAGTAGCTCACCTATCTATAAGATACTAAGAGAAGACACTCTAAAGTTTGACTCAGATTTTTGGAATTACTATGTAAAGATTAATGGAGAACAAATCTGATGAATCCAAAAAATTCTTGAATTCTACACATGGTACCTCTTCTTCATTATACTGGAGATTGTATACATGGGAATTTATGAACAGGAGTTTCTATACTCCCCATAAGATAAATCTTATACTCAAAAACAGTGAAAGTAAATGTTGGAAATATGATGAATTACTGGAGGCCAACTGGGTTCACATGCTCATTGAATGTAGAAACGTTGTTCAATACTGGAAAGACTTCAGATATTTTGTAAATGCTTTATGGTCTGATAACTGTCATATTTCTAACTCACTAGTCCTATTCAATGTTCCTATACCTAATATAATACGTAAATCTCAGATTCAGTTACTCTGGCAGTTCTTGCAATTGCCAGAAAAGTTATTACTTTGAACTGGAAAAGTAAACAAGATTTGATGCTTAAGGATTTTATTAATTTAGCAAAAGTTGTTTGTAAAAAAGAACTGCAAACCATTTGTTATAGAACTCATAACATTACTCATAAAAAATAGCATGGAAAAATAAGAAAACCTTTTGAACAAATACTGATAATGTCTCATGAATAAAATGATTGTTTATCATGGATGAATGTAAATATTCTAAATAGTTTTGTTATTGTTTTATTGTATTTGTTATATGTACATTTGTGTATGTTTATAAAGAAAACCCAATAAAAATGTTTTTGAAAAAATATTATCTTTATTTTCTTTTAGTTAGCATTTCATCAGTAAGTGAGCAGACAGCAGTCATTGTGCTTCAACCAGTGGAAAGCTGTGCTGTTTAATGTACATTAGATTGTATTGTTAGATATAATTAGAAAGTTGGATACAAAACAACTTCCATTACTCAGTATGGGTAGAAATGGGATACAGTGATAGTGAGCAGGATTCCATTATTCAGGTAAATGTTTGATTAATGCCGATTTCCATACTGAAGACATTTTTAGTAATGCAGAGATTATAAATATGGACAAGAGGAAAGATAATGTAATCTTTACAGTAGCAGTGAACTAAGGAAAAAGGTTTTCTGAACCTATGGGACTGTCAGTTAGAATTTGGTTGAGTAAACATTTGGCATCTTTGGAATGAATTTAAAGTAGAAGAGAGGTATAAAAGAGGAGGAAAAGGAGTAGTGGAAAGTAATTGGTAGGGAAATGAGTGCTGAGATTACGGATTAAGTCAATAAGAAAATTTGTGGAAGTAATTCAGCTTGGTTAGCGATGAACTGTTTTAGAGGGGCAATTGTTTAGTGATGTTTTGCATCCACTTAGGAACTGAGCTAGTTCCACAAGTGCTTGGACCTATAAAGTAAGATGTATAAATTTAAAGTGAAGGTCTATAGGTTTCCAAACTGCTTGTTTGAAAAGGTTGTAAAGTGTAGTTTCCTATTATACCAGGCATTATCCTGAGTTGTACACATGCCTCAAGTTCTTTAGTAAGCCATATTGTTTTGTTGAATTTCTACAGCTTACAGATTTTAGGGAAGAATCTATCCTGAAGAAGTAACGGAGTACTGGATAAGGTTTCTGTGGCCCAGTATGAATTTTGAGAGTTAGCTAGCAAACCTATCATGAGAAGACGGGTGTCATTTTACCTTTTTTATGTATTGTGCATTTTTTTTTCATTTAAAGTTAATTAAAGCTGGTGGTCTTTTAACATTAATGTTAAAAGTTACAGACAGTGGTCACTATGGATGGAGGGCGTTGACACTGATTATGGAGATTCATTTGGGATTACTGATTATGAGAAAGAGGAGCAATGAGTGCTGTCCTGATTATAAAAGTTTAGATGGGTTCCTGTATAAGTTGTAGAAGGTCAAAATAAGCAAGGTGCTCAGAAATGTCATTTGTAAATGAACTAAGGAAGTTCAGATTAAAGTCACCATAAATTATAAGACTTTTATGCTTAGAGGTGGCTGTAATAATAATATTGTGGATAAAGTAATTTATACTTGGAAAGAGTTTGGTGGTGGAAGACTAGCAACAGCAATGATTGAACTGAATAGTGAAGTTATTGCAATATAAATATATGCACTAAGGGATCTAATACAACTTAAGGCAAATAAAAATGTTCTTACATATAAATTTTAATGCAAATGATATTCTGCTTACAGTTCTGGAGATGACCTGTTGGCTATACAACATCACACAAAGGTTTCAGTCCTTTGCCTGTTTACCAGGGCTATGAATTAATAATGTGAAAATCTTAGTGCTTGCTGTGGCATTTTGGTGCTCCATACAAATTATATGTACTCTTCTCTTCTGTTAGCCCTACAAGTCTTTAGGATACTTGGGAGAATGGGTCTCTCCAAACCTTAAGGCAGTCAGTGTTTAGCAAAGTAAGTGAAATAGACAGCATATTCTATTACATCCTGTTATCAAACACCGGGAATGTAGATAGCTTCCCTGGCAAAAACATTTACTGATAAAATGCCAACTCAAAGCTACTAGATAGTTCACCCTTGTGGATCATAGTTCAACTAATGGTTCAGTCATTTTCCAAGACTTTACACATCTCTACGGCATTCCAGAGTTTCCACTGGTAAAGCTGTCAGACAGAGATGTGAGGTTTATTCAGTCTCCCCAGTTTTAAATATTTTACAGTTTCCAACATTTTTCTGCTGTTGTATAGTCCAGTATATGTTGCAAGGTAGAAAAAATCAAATGTAGTGGGTTGTTATATGCATACTCCCAGGTATTAATTCACCTGCAGTGACCAACGCAACTAACAGATGGGAGGAAGCTGGCTTCATTTCATAAGGAGCGTAAGCACTTCACTGTGCAGGCAGCATGAGGTACTGTTTAAGATGGCTGCCATTTTTTCTTAGATCAAAGCTTCCAGAGATAGTTAAGGGGGAGAAAATGAGTATGGGTGTTTACCTCCATTAATGTTGCATATTCTGCATTCTGTCCTGGGGAAGTCTGTCAAGTCCTCACAGATCTTAGGTTATAAGATTTTAAGGGTCTCTCTTTTGGCCTTGTTTTACTCCTCCTGAAATCTATCAGACTCACTTATGAAGCCTCCCAGTAACAGACAGACACTGTCATGAGCCCCAGCACAATTCATAGCTTCTAGCTACTGTAGAATTTCTGTCTGGCATTATCTGCATCTCTTTTTGTACTCCACAGAGGATACATTCTCTGTTCCCTGATGCTTCTGTTCAGTGCTAGTGATGTGTTAAGTTTATTAGCAACTGACTTTACAGACTGCCTTATACTTTATTTGCTGTGGGCTGACACTTTAGCATTATGCATTATCTGGAGTCCTGCTCTGGTGCTTGATTACACTGCTGTAATGGCGGGGTACTTATATCTGGTATTATTCCTGTGACCTGTCTGACTACCCTTCTTTCTAAGCACATAACAGAGATTTATAACCAATCTTAACTAATTTAATATATTCAAGAAATTATCTTCAACAACAATTCCTGAGAGGTGAACTTCTCAAATGCAAACGAACAGTTCTGATCAGCAATCTAATAATATTTAGCAGTACATTAAGCTTTTTGTTGCCCAAGGTACTGCAACTTACAGATAAAGTATAGGAACAGGAAGGAGTGTGTAACACTGAAAGCCGTAACACACTTATTAGTATACACAAACAGTGGGAGAAAAAGATGCCCCTCCAAGCAAGGAACAGTTTTAAAAGCTGTAAGGCCACTTCACTCTGCCAGACCTTTGAGTGTATCTGGCACTGAAAAACATATTACAAATTTTAAAGGTGTAAAATGCTTCAAACACTATT
The DNA here is from genome assembly GCF_019279795.1 of Protopterus annectens. Classification (NCBI taxonomy): domain Eukaryota; kingdom Metazoa; phylum Chordata; order Ceratodontiformes; family Protopteridae; genus Protopterus; species Protopterus annectens. The sequence continues at coordinate 632,564,751 of NC_056747.1, forward strand.
CTACATAATTAGCTCATATGCTGCAGCATGAGACCCAATCATGATATCACTCAAAAATGTCTAACAAAAATTATTAGGCACCTGTCATCAGACAGGTGCAGAACAAGCTTTTTGCTTTGCCAATATCAGAGCATAACCAGCACACTTCATTTACTATGAGGCTGTGGAAGAAGATGAAGCCTTGTTCACCCAGCCATAGAGACAAGATGGTGAAGGAAATAAACAAACGGATACCATTTTTTAACTGGATAAGCCCAATGGACACACAGTTTCTTTTCATGGTGACTCAGGAACAATGTCTGGTTAACTAATTTGCTCAGAATTGCACAACAAGAAAACAGAGGCTGTAAGAATGAAACCCAGGACTGCTGAAGGGTCTAGTTATAGAAGCACATAGTCATAAATCTCTGTGCCAAAATGCCATTTTTTTATATGGAGGCCACTGCAGTATATGCAATGAGAAGCACTATGCAGGTGTATAACGTGTGGTAAAGGAGTGAACAATATCTAGATGCACAGTATAGCCCAAAGACAAACCCTTGCTTTGCATATAGAACAATGTTGGTTCCTTTAAAACATTGTCCAGTGGGCAGTGTTTTCCCTATAGTACTGGCTACTCATGTGATAGTGTCAGTAATATCATTTTTATTATACCATTACTTCATAAGTGTGACATTAAATTATCAGCTATTTACCCTGAATGTATACTGACTTCATGATATGCATTAATGAAGTCCGTCTTTCACATGTAAACAACAGGAAACGAGTCAGCTCAGCACCATGGGGAAAACAGCATAATTACAGGTGCCAAGAAATTTTAGTGTATATTTTTATTTACTTTAAAATCAGTATGAAGCCAATTTTAAAGTAATAATTATTGTCCAGAATACCAATGGCATAATTTGCATAATGCAGTAACTGTACCAGTCAAACAGTTGTCAGTAGCTTACCATTAAAATGAAGCAGAAAAAAACAGGAGGGGAGAGATAATGCTATGCATTAGCATGACTTCTAATCTCCACACCAGTAAAACTGTAACAGAATGTGCGTAGCCAACCCATATCCTGACACTAGGTATACTAAATATCCGAGATATTTTCCAATGGTTACCCAGCAAACTCTAGTAATTTAAACACAGTATTTCAAGAGGAGTAGAGGCTCCAATCTTAAGGGACAGTTCTCTCACAAGAATGTTTTTTAGTATACTGACAGGAAACCAGCTATATTTCCTGGTAGTTATAAAAATGCACACTGCCCAGAGAACAATTCAGTCACTTATTACATAAGTTAGACTGGAGTAATTTGTAGTAGCAAGCTGAAATATATTACTGGCTATTATTTCTTCCACTTTTGGTGATCACACATTGTAGGTGATTGCCAGAGGAGGTTATCTATGTGTTGAAAGAAAAAGACAGGATTGCAATAAAATAATCTCTGCTATGATCTAAAAGGTTTTGGACAACACATACATTTATGAAAGCAACATGATGAACTACATTGCAGGGTGCATTTGCTTTTTCATTTTTTTTCATTACTAACATGACAAGGGTACAACTAAAGGTGGCTATCTTATCAAGGAGTAAATAGGAAGGCTGAGTGTGAAAACAGTGAGCAGTTCCATGATCACTGCTGAATGATCACATATAGCTTTGTCAAGGAGCAGTGTACCTGAAATTCATTACTGAGGCTACCATCTTACTTTCTTCAAAACTGCACATCTAAAATGTGGACAGAAAGGGAGTTCTTTTGCAAAAAGATTATTTGTAAAAGCAGAAGGCAGCCATATGATAATGTAAATCTATCACTGATATTGCTTGCTGGGGAGAGCAGGGTGTGTGTGTGTGTGTGTGTGTGTGTGTGTGTGTGTGTGTGTGTGTGTGTGTGTGTGTGTCCACAGCAACAAGTTGAAACACAGTACTATGGTCATTCTGAGGCAGTGAAAGCAACAATCAAACACAAAGAGGGTATATGCATAATGTGAATATCTTTTCAGGGCAATGGTGAGGAGGTATGCTGTTTGTGAAAGCACACGTCACTTACCATGATTACTCTCAAATGATCATTAAAGTGACTGCATAATTTTCATTTTCTTTTTAAATGAGACAAATGTATTTTAGGTGCAGGTTGTTTATGAAAGCAAAGGGCAATTAAGTGATAACTAAAGATGGGCTATTTATATGTCTTAATGGGGCACTATAGTTACATGATTTCTTTACAGTCAAAACTATTGCAGCCTCTCATAGTGAGCACTTTCCACTTGAACAGTATGTGATAGAAAGGTAATAAGACTGGTTTTGTACTTACAGAAACCCAATGGATACAACCCATATTTTGGCTTTTAAGTTTTTATTTTACTACAACTTCACAAATCACCCTAATGCAAATGTCTTAGATTTGGTTCACAATAGACGTTCATGTTTAATATATTTTCCCATTTGAGAAAAGGTAAACAAAATCATAATTATATTTTGCTTCCAACAAAATTTGAAATGCTATTACAGTTAAAAAAAAAAAGCGTTAAAGCCTTGCTGTGCTGTGATACAGCATTCAGAAATTCAGTTTGCAACTTTTCTATTACCTCTGCAACTAACAGCAGAACCTAAGGACAGTGCAACTGAATCTCCAGATTTTATCCAAAAATATTACTTGAAAACATCAAACCTGTTACAGACATACATCCTTGTATTGATAAGTTTCCATCAATAGCCCTAAATAACCAGAAGAATGTGGTAGTCTGCAAGATGTATTATAGCCAACTTTCACTAAGTACAAGTATAAAACTTCTATTCAGGGATACAGAATGCAACCCATATCCAAAATGTGTCTTTATTGTGTTACTATCATATCAGAAATAAACAGTTCTAAATATTTCACCAGACAATGCAATCTACTGTCAAAGGTAGTCTGGTGCAGCATAAATTAGGTCTGAAATGTTTAAAATTCTATGGGGAAGAATGCTATTCCTAAGTGTGTTTCAATCTCTGATCTCTTACAAGAGTTCCAATTTCTTTTAATTATAAATTGTCATACAGGAACTGGCATATGACCCCTTCTATGCAGCCAGCAAATGCAGTGCTTTAGAAGGTTTTGATGCCACAGTCTGTCATTATAGCAATTTGACACGAGGTTATCTGATCTCTGCACAAAAAGCAGTCTGAAACTAATGTCCAGACTATGTGGACACCAAGTTCTCATTACATCAGATCACTTACTTCACCAGGGAAAACATTTCTTTTACTGCATTACAGGGTGAAGCCTAAACACCGTGTACTTACAAAAGCAGTGTGCAGCCCAAAAATCAAGAGTCAAATGCAGTGAAACTGGGGGAATGAACATATGGCCTCAAAGATAAAATCCATTGATCCAATGTTTTAAGACTTTTAGAGTCACAGTATAACATTATAACAGATTTCCAATGTAGGTATTGCACCTCTGCTCAAAAGGTCACGAGAGAAATTTCCATAATACAACTACATTATGTTCTTTCTCATTACACCAGAAGTCAAAATATTTTTTATTTCACCAAATAAGGAAATATTTCTGTTACTGCACAAAGGTCAATGCCTAAACTTTGTGTATTGACAAAGACAATGTACTGGCAAACAAATAAGCATTGAGATAGCCTGGTGGTATAGAAGGATGGAACCCAGATAGTGACCCAAGTGACTGAGGTTCGATTAGGGCCCCCAAAACTGAAGGAACCATGCTGGAAGGGAAAGAAGTGAAGAAGCATGGCTGTACACAGAGAACACAGGAAAATGCAAATTCTCTGTTGGAAACTGGGGAAACCACTTTACATGCCTTAGGGATGGAGAAGGGTTTCTTGCTGGCAATTTTCTCTGTGGGAGTGAGGGAAAAATCAATGTGATTAGCAAATTGAATGACCCCTCCATGTCTACTTGGACAAGTGTAGGGAGGTAGGGTCATATTCTAAAAAGCATCGGACTACCCCAATGGGTGCCTTAATGATGGCCCCTCTTGGCCAACTCTTGGCCTCAATGATGAGTGAATGAATGGGGCAACTGGCTGGGATGGAGGGGGTGATGACTGTTAGGTAGCGGGGAAAACAGAGTGCAAAAAAACAAAATCAGCACTGAGATGAAATGAACTCTTTTGAGGGGCAGAATGGCATTCTTGAGTAAGTTTTGTAACCAATTATATGATAGTTGCCTGAATTTCTTTTTATTAAATGCTGTTTTATGGGACAGGGTATACACCAGGGTTCAGCTCTGAGCCCACTGCTGTTCATGCTGGTGATAGACTACATTAGCAAACAGGTCAGAGGGGACAGAACGACAAAGTTGCTGTATGCAGATGATGTGACATCACAGGCTGACTCTGAGCAAGAACTTCAACAAAAGATAGGAGAATGGAATGCAAAACTGAATGCACATGGGATGAAACTAAGCAAAGATAAGAAAGTGGTAATGGCAGCAAATTGGGGAAATCAGAAGAAGCTGAAAATAAGAGATAGAAGGGAATTTAGTGGAACAGGTAAACAGCTTCAAGTATCTGGGAGGGCTGGATGAGGAGAAGGGAAATCTGAATGAGGAGGTCAAAGCTAGAATCAGAGGGTCTGCAGCCAAATGGCAGAGTGTCAGGTGTACTCTACGACAGAAGAATGCCAAAGAAGCTGAAAAGTACAGTTTTGTACCTACCATAAATGTAGATGTTCGAGGATCCCATTGCTGCAGTCCTTACTATTGGGTAGTCCGCTATCCAGTCGGCCCGAATACCAGAGTATATGGCTGGCGTCGGTGAGGCGCGATTAGACTGGCGTCAGTACGTCAGGGTACTAATGCGCATGACCGACGCCATATCCTCAGTCTTTTCTTGCCCCAGATGTCAGAAGACCCTAAAAAGACAAGGCCCAAAATACCTGCACCCAAAAATATGTACAATATATACAAGAATATACACAAAAATATCAGCATGTAACCTCACCTACACAACCACCCCTAAACACAGAGGGGAAGGAGGGAGGGTAAATTGGACTGCAGCAATGGGATCCTCGAACATCTACATTTATGGTAGGTACAAAACTGTACTATGTTCTTCGCTTCCCATTGCTGCAGTCCTTACTTATTGGGTAGAATCCCAAAGCAGAGGTAAGGGAGGCTGGCAAATCATAAAAGAAGCAGGAGCTGACAACATGCCTTGCAAAACAGCTGTGGCAAAACCAGCCCTAGACTTAGAGTAGATAGGAAGGTGATAATGCTTAGAGGAAGTATGCACTGAACTCCAAGTAGCTGCTTCAAAATATCCTTAGTTGCCACCCCTTAGAAATGCTGTTGAAGTGGCAGTAGCCCTAGTGGAATGAGGCCTAATCCCAGCTGGAATCTCCTTGCCATGATGGGAATAACAAAATGCAATGCAAAAGCCAATCCACCTAGAAATAGTTTGTTTTGACACAGGCTTGCCCTGAACTCAAAGCAAAAGAAACAAACAACTGCTGAGACTGCCTAAAATCCTTAGTCCTGCTTAAATAATATTGCAATTGCCTGTGTACATCTAAAGTGTGCAAAATCTTTTCCCCTTTATTTTGGGGGTCTGCATAAAAAGTAGGCAAATGAATAGTTTGGTTTAAAGCCACACTAGAAACCACCTTTAGGCATAAAGGAAGGATTAGTACGTAATGATACCCTATCCTTATGGAAAATCAAAAAGGGCTCTACTGCCATAAGGGCCTGCAACTCAGACACCCTTCTTGCAGAAGTAATAGCCAACAGAAAAGCAGTCTTCCATGACAAGTATTTCAATTCAGCAGTAGCCGCAGGCTCAAAGGTTGTAGAGTAAGTTTTTCCAACACAAAATTGAGATCCCAAGCAGGAGTAGGAGCTCTACGTGGGGTCTTATATTCTTTGCCCCTCTAAGAAACTGCTTGAACAAAGGATCACGAAAACAATGGTGGGTCACAATCATAGTGAGCTGAAATTGCTGCAGCATGAATCTTAATGGAAGAGAAGGACAAACCCTTGTCCAATAACTCAGTAAGATATTGAAGAGCCACACTCAAATTAGGCTCAGAAATCTCCAAATTCTTTGCTGTACTCCAAAATAAAAATCTCTTCCATTTTTCTGCGTACACTTTCCTTGTACTAGGTCTTCTAGCTTCCATAATCACATTTAAAACTTGTTGAGGAAAAAAGCTGTAAGGCCACTTCACTCTGCCAGACCTTTGAGTGTATCTGGCACTGAAAAACATATTACAAATTTTAAAGGTGTAAAATGCTTCAAACACTATTCTACATAATTAGCTCATATGCTGCAGCATGAGACCCAATCATGATATCACTCAAAAATGTCTAACAAAAATTATTAGGCACCTGTCATCAGACAGGTGCAGAACAAGCTTTTTGTTTTGCCAATATCAGAGCATAACCAGCACACTTCATTTACTATGAGGCTGTGGAAGAAGATGAAGCCTTGTTCACCCAGCCATAGAGTCAAGATGGTGAAGGAAATAAACAAACGGATACCATTTTTTAACTGGATAAGCCCAATGGACACACAGTTTCTTTTCATGGTGACTCAGGAACAATGTCTGGTTAACTAATTTGCTCAGAATTGCACAACAGGAAAACAGAGGCTGTAAGAATGAAACCCAGGACTGCTGAAGGGTCTAGTTATAGAAGCACATAGTCATAAATCTCTGTGCCAAAATGCCATTTTTTTATATGGAGGCCACTGCAGTATATGCAATGAGAAGCACTATGCAGGTGTATAACGTGTGGTGAAGGAGTGAACAATATCTAGATGCACAGTATAGCCCACAGACAAACCCTTGCTTTGCATATAGAACAATGTTGGTTCCTTCAAAACATTGTCCAGTGGGCAGTGTTTTCCCTATAGTACTGGCTACTCATGTGATAGTGTCAGTAATATCATTTTTATTATACCATTACTTCATAAGTGTGACATCTAAATTATCAGCTATTTACCCTGAATGTATACTGACTTCATGATATGCATTAATGAAGTCCGCCTTTCACATGTAAACAACAGGAGACGAGTCAGCTCAGCTCCATGGGGAAAACAGCATAATTACAGGTGCCAAGAACTTTTAGTGTATATTTTTATTTACTTTAAAATCAGTATGAAGCCAATTTTAAAGTAATAATTATTGTCCAGAATACCAATGGCATAATTTGCATAATGCAGTAACTGTACCAGTCAAACAGTTGTCAGTAGCTTACCATTAAAATGAAGCAGAAAAAAACAGGAGGGGAGAGATAATGCTATGCATTAGCATGACTTCTAATCTCCACACCAGTAAAACTGTAACAGAATGTGTGTAGCCAACCCATATCCTGACACTAGGTATACTAAATATCCGAGATATTTTCCAATGGTTACCCAGCAAACTCTAGTAATTTAAACACAGTATTTCAAGAGGAGTAGAGACTCCAATCTTAAGGGACAGTTCTCTCACAAGAATGTTTTTTAGTATACTGACAGGAAACCAGCTATATTTCCTGGTAGTTATAAAAATGCACACTGCCCAGAGAACAATTCAGTCACTTATTACATAAGTTAGACTGGAGTAATTTGTAGTAGCAAGCTGAAATATATTACTGGCCATTATTTCTTCCACTTTTGGTGATCACACATTGTAGGTGATTGCCAGAGGAGGTTATCTATGTGTTGATGAAAGAAAAAGACAGGATCGCAATAAAATAATCTCTGCTATGATCTAAAAGGTTTTGGACAACACATACATTTATGAAAGCAACATGATGAACTACATTGCAGGGTGCATTTGCTTTTTCATTTTTTTTCATTACTAACATGACAGGGGTACAACTAAAGGTGGCTATCTTATCAAGGAGTAAATAGGAAGGCTGGGAGTGAAAACAGTGAGCAGTTCCATGATCACTGCTGAATGATCACATATAGCTTTGTCAAGGAGCAGTGTACCTGAAATTCATTACTGAGGCTACCATCTTACTTTCTTCAAAACTGCACATCTAAAATGTGGACAGAAAGGGAGTTGTTTTGCAAAAAGATTATTTGTAAAAGCAGAAGGCAGCCATATGATTAATGTAAATCTATCACTGATATTGCTTGCTGGGGAGAGCAGGGTGTGTGTGTCTGTGTGTGTCTGTGTGTGTGTGTGTGTGTGTGTGTGTGTGTGTGTGTGTGTGTGTGTGTCCACAGCAACAAGTTGAAACACAGTACTATGGTCATTCTGAGGCAGTGAAAGCAACAATCAAACACAAAGAGGGTATATGCATAATGTGAATATCTTTTCAGGGCAAGGTTGAGGAGGTATGCTGTTTGTGAAAGCACACGTCACTTACCATGATTACTCTCAAATGATCATTAAAGTGACTGCATAATTTTCATTTTCTTTTAAATGAGACAAATGTATTTTAGGTGCAGGTTGTTTATGAAAGCAAAGGGCAATTAAGTGATAACTAAAGATGGGCTATTTATATGTCTTAATGGGGCACTATAGTTACATGATTTCTTTACAGTCAAAACTATTGCAGCCTCTCATAGTGAGCACTTTCCACTTGAACAGTATGTGATAGAAAGGTAATAAGACTGTTTTTGTACTTACAGAAACCCAATGGATACAACCCATATTTTGGCTTTTAAGTTTTTATTTTACTACAACTTCACAAATCACCCTAATGCAAATGTCTTAGATTTGGTTCACAATAGACGTTCATGTTTAATATATTTTCCCATTTGAGAAAAGGTAAACAAAATCATAATTATATTTTGCTTCCAATAAAATTTGAAATGCTATTACAGTTAAAAAAAAGCGTTAAAGCCTTGCTGTGCTGTGATATAGCACTCAGAAATTCAGTTTGCAACTTTTCTATTACCTCTGCAACTAACAGCAGAACCTAAGGACAGTGCAACTGAATCTCCAGATTTTATCCAAAAATATTACTTGAAAACATCAAACCTGTTATAGACATACATCCTTGTATTGATAAGTTTCCATCAATAGCCCTAAATAACCAGAAGAATGTGGTAGTCTGCAAGATGTATTATAGCCAACTTTCACTAAGTACAAGTATAAAACTTCTATTCAGGGATACAGAATGCAACCCATATCCAAAATGTGTCTTTATTGTGTTACTATCATATCAGAAATAAACAGTTCTACATATTTCACCAGACAATGCAATCTACTGTCAAAGGTAGTCTGGTGCAGCATAAATTAGGTCTGAAATGTTTAAAATTCTATGGGGAAGAATGCTATTCCTAAGTGTGTTTCAACCTCTGATCTCTTACATGAGTTCCAATTTCTTTTAATTATAAATTGTCATACAGGAACTGGCATATGACCCCTTCTATGCAGCCAGCAAATGCAGTGCTTTAGAAGGTTTTGATGCCACAGTCTGTCATTATAGCAATTTGACACGAGGTTATCTGATCTCTGCACAAAAAGCAGTCTGAAACTAATGTCCAGACTATGTGGATACCAAGTTCTCATTACATCAGATCACTTACTTCACCAGGGAAAACATTTCTTTTACTGCGTTACAGGGTGAAGCCTAAACACTGTGTACTTACAAAAGCAGTGTGCAGCCCAAAAATCAAGAGTCAAATGCAGTGAAACTGGGGGAATGAACATATGGCCTCAAAGATAAAATCCATTGATCCAATGTTTTAAGACTTTTAGAGTCACAGTATAACATTATAACAGATTTCCAATGTAGGTATTGCACCTCTGCTCAAAAGGTCACAAGAGAAATTTCCATAATACAACTACATTATGTTCTTTCTCATTACACCAGAAGTCAAAATATTTTTTATTTCACCAAATAAGGAAATATTTCTGTTACTGCACAAAGGTCAATGCCTAAACTTCGTGTATTGACAAAGACAATGTACTGGCAAACAAATAAGCATTGAGTTAGCCTGGTGGTATAGAAGGATGGAACCCAGATAGTGACCCAAGTGACTGAGGTTCGATTAGGGCCCCCAACACTGAAGGAACCATGCTGGAAGGGAAAGAAGTGAAGAAGCATGGCTGTACACAGAGAACACAGGAAAATGCAAATTCTCTGTTGGAAACTGGGCCACTTTACATGCCTTAGGGATGGAGAAGTGTTTCTTGCTGGCAATTTTCTCTGTGGGAGTGAGGGAAAAATCAATGTAATTAGCAAATTGAATGACCCCTCCATGTCTACTTGGACAAGTGTAGGGAGGTAGGGTCATATTCTAAAAAGCATCGGACTACCCCAATGGGTGCCTTAATGATGGCCCCTCTTGGCCAACTCTTGGCCTCAATGATGAGTGAATGAATGGGGCAACTGGCTGGGATGGAGGGGGTGATGACTGGTAGGTAGCGGGGAAAACAGAGTGCAAAAAAACAAAATCAGCACTGAGATGAAATGAACTCTTTTGAGGGGCAGAATGGCATTCTTGAGTAAGTTTTGTAACCAATTATATGATAGTTGCCTGAATTTATTTTTATTAAATGCTGTTTTATGGGACAGGGTGTACACCAGGGTTCAGCTCTGAGCCCACTGCTGTTCATGCTGGTGATGGACTACATTAGCAAACAGGTCAGAGGGGACAGAACGACAAAGTTGCTGTATGCAGATGATGTGACATCACAGGCTGACTCTGAGCTAGAACTTCAACAAAAGATAGGAGAATGGAATGCAAAACTGAATGCATATGGGATGAAACTAAGCAAAGATAAGAAAGTGGTAATGGCAGCAAATTGGGGAAATCAGAAGAAGCTGAAAATAAGACATAGAAGGGAATTTAGTGGAACAGGTAAACAGCTTCAAGTATCTGGGAGGGCTGGATGAGGAGAAGGGAAATCTGAATGAGGAGGTCAAAGCTAGAATCAGAGGGTCTGCAGCCAAATGGCAGAGTGTCAGGTGTACTCTAGGACAGAAGAATGCCAAAGAAGCTGAAAAAGTACAGTTTTGTACCTACCATAAATGTAGATGTTCGAGGATCCCATTGCTGCAGTCCTTACTATTGGGTAGTCCGCTATCCAGTCGGCCCGAATACCAGAGTATATGGCTGACGTCGGTCAGGGCGCATTAGACTGACGTCAGTACGTCAGGGTACTAATGCGCATGACCGACGCCATATCCTCAGTCTTTTCTTGCCCCAGATGTCAGAAGACCCTAAAAAGACAAGGCCCAAAATACCTGCACCAAAAATATGTACAATATATACAAGAATATACACAAAAATATCAGCATGTAACCTCACCTACACAACCACCCCTAAACACAGAGGGAAGGAGGGAGGATTGGACTGCAGCAATGGGATCCTCGAACATCTACATTTATGGTAGGTACAAAACTGTACTATGTTCTTCGTTTCCCATTGCTGCAGTCCTTACTATTGTAGAATCCCAAAGGAGAGGTAAGGGAGGCTGGCAAATCATAAAGAAGCAGGAGCTGACAACATGCCTTGCAAAACAGCTGTGGCAAAACCAGCCCTAGACTTAGAGTAGATAGGAAGGTGATAATGCTTAGAGGAAGTATGCACTGAACTCCAAGTAGCTGCTTCCAAAATATCCTTAGTTGCCACCCCCCTTAGAAATGCTGTTGAAGTGGCAGTAGCCCTAGTGGAATGAGGCCTAATCCCAGCTGGAATCTCCTTGCCATGATGGGAATAACAAAATGCAATGCAAAAGCCAATCCACCTAGAAATAGTTTGTTTTGACACAGGCTTGCCCTGCGAACTCAAAGCAAAAGAAACAAACAACTGCTGAGACTGCCTAAAATCCTTAGTCCTGCTTAAATAATAACGCAATTGCCTGTGTACATCTAAAGTGTGCAAAATCTTTTCCCCTTTATTTTGGGGGTCTGCATAAAAGTAGGCAAATGAATAGTTTGGTTTAAAGCCACACTAGAAACCACCTTAGGCATAAAGGAAGGATTAGTGCGTAATGATACCCTATCCTTATGGAAAATCAAAAGGGCTCTACTGCCATAAGGGCCTGCAACTCAGACACCCTTCTTGCAGAAGTAATAGCCAACAGAAAAGCAGTCTTCCATGACAAGTATTTCAATTCAGCAGTAGCCAGGCTCAAAAGGTTGTAGAGTAAGTTTTTCCAACACAAAATTGAGATCCCAAGCAGGAGTAGGAGCTCTACGTGGGGGTCTTATATTCTTTGCCCCTCTAAGAAACTGCTTGAACAAAAGATCACGAAAACAATGGTGGGTCACAATCATAGTGAGCTGAAATTGCTGCAGCATGAATCTTAATGGAAGAGAAGGACAAACCCTTGTCCAATAACTCAGTAAGATATTGAAGAGCCACACTCAAATTAGGCTCAGAAATCTCCAAATTCTTTGCTGTACTCCAAAATAAAAATCTCTTCCATTTTTCTGTACACTTTCCTTGTACTAGGTCTTCTAGCTTCCATAATCACATTTAAAACTTGTTGAGGAAGTTGAGACCTGCTGTGTTTCAACACAGAATATGCCAGGCTGTTAGATGAAGAGAGTGAAGCTTGACATTGAGCAGATGACCGTCCTTCTGAGATAACAGATGAGGAATCAGAGGTAAAGGCCATGGAGGCTTCTTTACCAGACTCCGTAGTAGTGGGTACCAGTGTTGCGAGGCCAATCTGGAGCTATCAAAATCATCCTTGGCCTGTCTTGTCTGACCTTTAATAGTACCTTTGGAAGAAGAGGCAGAGGTGGAAAGGCATACACATGAAGATTTTTCCAACTGAAAGACAGAGCATCCACTTTCCAAGCTGTGTGATGAAACCCCTTTGTGCAATACTTTGGCAGCTGGTGGTTTAGTGGAGAAGCGAACAGATCTATGTCTGGAGTTCCCCATGACACTGTCAATTTCTGAAATACATGAAGATCCAGTTTCCACTCGTGGGGATCCATGATTTGTCTGCTTAACACATCTGCTAAGGAGTTCTGTGCTCCGGCAGAAACCTTGCCTGAAGAGTTAGTTGCAAGCTTAGCGCAGTGTCCCATAAAATCATTGCTTGCCTGCATAGAGGATAAGAATGTGTTCCCCTTGCTTGTTGATGTACCACATGACAGTTGTGTTGTCTGTTAGAATCAACACCTGCCCTGGAAGAAGTAACTCCTTGAAAGCCATTAATGCAAACTGGACTGCTAACATCTCCTTCATGTTGATATGTAGATGCTGTAGTCTGGCAGGCCACTTGTCTTGTATCCACTTTCCATTTAGATGAGCTCCCCAAGCAATGTCCGAGGCATCTGTCGTTAAAATCTGACTCGCCTCTGGCCGGGTCACAGAGAGTCCCTTGTTTAGGTGACATTCCTGAGCCCACCACAAAAATTCTTTTTGAAGGCAAGGTATTATTTGAATGACAGTGTCCAAATCCTGGCAGTGCTGTGTCCATACATTTTGAGATACCATTGTAGCTTCCTCATATGCAGTTTGGCATTGGGAAGCACCAGAATACAAGATGCCATGAACCCTAATGCTTGAAGGACTGTCCTTGCAGTCAGCACGGACTGATGAGATAGTTGATGGAAGTAAAGTGATAGACTCTTTTGTTTGTCGGGGTTAAAAAGGCCATCTGGGCTGCTGTATTCAGTCTCACACCCAGAAAGCACATGTCTTGAGAGGGTACTAGACTGGACTTTATTTCGTTCACAGAATACCCTAGGCATCTTAGCACTGCTATAACATATTCCAGATGCTGTAGAAGGTCTTCCTTTTCTTGAGCCAGAATCAGGCAGTCGTCCAAGTAAGGATAGATTTGAATTCCTTGTAACCTGAAGTAAGCTATCACTGGGGCCAGAACCTTTGTGAATACTCTGGGCGCAGTAGATAAGCCAAAGGGCAATGCAGAGAACTGATAATGAGAATTTCCAGCTCGAAACCGCAGATACTTCCTGCAACTTAACCTTATAGGCACATGAAGGTAAGCTTCCTTGAGATCTAAAGTTACCATCCAGTGATCTTTGCCCAGCAGAGGTAAAAGCTGTTGTAACGTCAACATCTTGAACTTGGGAATGTCCAGATAAGTGTTGAGGAGAGATAAATCCAAAATTGGTCTCCACGTGTTCCCCTTCTTTGGTACTAGGAACAGGCGAGAATAAAATCCTAGGCCCCTTTCTGATACAGGCACTGGCTGAATGGCCCCATCTGGAGTAACTGAGAAATTTGCTTGTGAGCCTCTTTTCTTTGTGGAGGAGGAACGTCTGGCATGCCTTTGAAAGGAGGCAATGTATGGAAATAAAACCTGTAACCGTGGTGAATGATATCCAACACCCATCTGTCTTGAGTAATTAAATCCCAATTTTCTTTGAAAAGAGACAGTCTTCCTCCCAAAGGAGCTACCAGACGAGAATCTACTGGTAGCTGAAAAGGCAGGTCATTGGGTCTGTTTACGAAAGGACTGACCCCTGCCCTCACCAGAAGTCTGAGCAGGTGAACTCCCTGTTCTAGGCCTAAAAGAACCTTGAGCTCTGCCCCTACCACGTCTAGACCTACCCCTAGACTGGGAATCATAAGCAGGATATGTCCACCCCTTAGCAGGCCAATTTCTACTAAACTTTGGTGGCTGCACCTGCAAAAAATCTTTAACAGTTTGCATAGACTTAGCTTTGTCCTCCATTTTCTTTAAAACTGCTTCCACAGGCGAACCAAACAACACATCAGACTGTAAAGGAGCATCCAAAATCCTTGTCTTAACATGCTCAGCTAAATTCTGATCCCTCAACCAGGCATGCCTGCGAAGAACAGAACTAGTGGCAGCCACCCTCGAGGAGGCCTGTACAGCATCAAAACCACATTGCAAAGAATGCTTACCCACTTGTTCAGACACATGAACCAAATCCAGCAACTCTTTACACTCAATACCTTCCGCCAAAGCATCCACCTTAGATTTCAATTGTGAAAGGAGATAATTTTGATATTTTAGCATGTGAAACTGACAATTTAACGCTCTCATAGCTAGAGTGGAAGAAGTATACACTTTCTTTCCCCACCTATCCAAAGCCCTAGCCTCTTTATCAGTGGGAACAGGATTTTTAACCACAGAGGCCTTAACACCTTTAGGCCCCTGAGAAACAGTTTCTGGGTCTGCCCTAGGACTCTTAAACAAGTATTTATGAGCTTCAGGCACTCTATAGTACCTATCGGGTTTAACAGGAGCAGGAGGCAAAGAGTCAGGGTTCAGGGAAGCCTCTGCAAAAACATCTTCCACCACATTTAACACAGGAGGTATAGCTAAGGGCCTATGCTGGGGTAAAAACAAGAATTCCCTAAGCCTTTTCCTGGAATCAGAGTAATCCTGGCCTTCCCATTTAAAGTGCTCCCTCATGGAATGCAGAGTCTCTGAAAATGAGAAATCCTCAGGAGGAGAAGCGGTAGGAGTGGAATCATCCACATCAGAATCAGAATAAGGAGGAAACTCCTGCAAATCTTCCGCAGAAGACTCTGAAGCCTCTGAATACTGTTCCAAACACTCAAACTCCGGTTCCACCCTAGGCCTCTTATCAGGAGGGGGCATAGAACCTCTAATCATAGTAATCAAATCTTCTGCCATTTTAAGCATATGTTTCTTAGGCACAGAACCTGAAGTGCTAGGAGAAGCCCCACAGAAGCTAAACTTGGCCTACCTCTCAAAGAAGTTTTGGCAACAGAAGGAGAGGCTCTAACTACCTTGGGAAGAGAGGGAAGAACAGTTACCTGAGAAGCCCCCTCAGCCTGGCCTACCTCCTGAGAAGGCACATCCTGTAACAGTAAAGTCTCTGCCTGAGACTCCAAAGAAACTCCTGGTAAAACCTCTGGCTCCACAGAGCCTTCTAAAGAACCGGCGTCCGGGACTGCGGTTCATCAACCCTAGGCTTCGCTGTTTTGTCCTTGCGCTTCTTGGCGAAGCGGGCCGGAACATCCGGCGGCATTTTATAATTACAACGCTTCCCAAACACTAGCCTGGCACAGTCTAACCGCCTCTTAATAGTGCGTTTGTTAAACCTAGCACAAGAGCGGCATCCAACAACGTCGTGCTCAGGC